>NW_028186446.1:2198000-2447045 GCF_003343005.1 Rhea americana
ACAGATCTGTTCCAGTAGTATTGCACAAAACTCATGACCTCAGATCCCAGTGAAAGACCACCAGGCCATTCACTCTGAAGCAGAGCTCACTGAAGAGCTGCTACTTCAGGATGCCCCTACTGTGGACATCTTTCTCTCACTTCTCTTTCTTTTGCTGCATAGCCCTATCATGTACAACTGTTACAGGAACATGAACTGAGAAGAACCATCTAGATCATTGACTCCAGCCCCCTATAATCTCATTCAATTGTTCCATAGATGTTCACCCATGAAGCGCTTGCCATTCCCTGTAAAAAATTGCAAATCTATGGCAACAGAGCCAAACACACTGTCATACATTGCAGAGAGAGCAGAAGAGAGAAGTTTCACCACTGTTTTCAGTTCTCATTGGCACGTATGCTGTTAATGAGTTATCAGATGACCAAGAGTTACACCGCATTAGCCTATAGAGGAAGGTTACACTCAGTCATCTCCACTAACCTGATTTTGGGGAAAATTCCTTAGTAAACTGAAATGTGGGAAGTAATATGTATAACCATCTGTGTATAACTTTAAGGCACCTGAGAGGTTTTAATTTCAATAGATGCACCAAATAGCCCATCCRGTCTCTAGCTGGGCCTTACTCTGATGCTTCAGAAGGAGCCAAAAATGACCCAGAAGTCATGTTTTGGGGAAGAAAGGAAATAAAAATGCTCCATTTCCCTATAAAGGCAAGAAAAATCTGAGGCCTGAGATGATATATAAGTGGTGCAAATGAACGTGATCAACAAGACTTGTCTCTGCCTTTTGGGATGATACAGAACTCATATCAYAAGTTTAAATTTCTAATATTAGGATTACACAAGCATTCATAAAGCTACAAAGCTGTGTTTTCAAACTAGTTAGATCCTTGCCTCTCTCAGTCGGTTTGTAATTCAGCTTGTTCTCTGTTCATCAGTTTGAAAATATATTCTGTAGTCAGTGAGTCTGTTTTGCCTTCTGTTTATTATAATATTAAGCAGAAGCAATTCTGCTAGCAGCAGGAGAGAGGATGAGCGAGCGAGAGAAAGGAGGCCCTTTCACTAGGCTTTTCAAAGTGTGTATTGTGCCTGGGGGGCAACAATTTAACCCCCYTGGCTAGGTTGTACAGAAATAGACTGTTACCGCTTTTATTTAGGGATCTGCTTCTATAAATGTAGACACATTTGTGCTGGAGGATCTCAGAGCTGGCTTAAGTTGATAGGAGGCAGTCTGTGCTGGTGAGGACACATCTCAACACACGAGCGTTATTGTTCGTGCACACGGTGGAAGCAGTGCGACGCAACGCTCCGAAGCGTGGGTCTCTGCCTTTGAAGGAGGAGATTTTCTAGTCTTGACCTGAGTGACCTTCAGCCCCYAATCATGAGAATATCTTACCTGCACACTCTTGTGAGTTAAGAAATAGTCAAATTTGTTGGCCATCATCATAAACATTTTTATTTAAATGATTCTTTTTTTGGTGCCATTGAGCAAATTGCTTGTGCAGCAGGAAGAGATGTACCTCTATGTATGTAGATATACACATTTCCACTGTTTGAATGTCCCTAACACAATTTATAGGTTTCAAAAAAACACAGACTTTTAATAAGCACTAGCCCAATTTAACAAGGTTGCAGTGTTACAACATGCCATATCTTTCGAAAAGTTGTAAAATCTGTTGAGGAATATTTTTTTCATCAGCTTACTATTATGCATAAGACAAAACTAAATTTGAGCTGTTCCCTCAGTAAATGTTAATAAGGGATGAAAGATTCCAGTGTTTATATAATAACTTACAGCTGTTGAGAAGTTATTTTAGTCAGCGCATACACTAAGTTTACAGTTACTGTCTCCAAATACCTGTGGTCTAAGCCACTTACTTCAGCCTGTTGGTTATTTAGCTGAAATAATAACCTCTCCGAGGCACCTCCCAGCAGAGAAGATGTAGCACTGATTTAAGCCCCGTGCTCTGAGGCGGCAGGCAGAGRCGATGAGCCGTGCTCCGGTGGGCTGTCAGCTGTGCTGGCACTGCTGGTTGGTGGCCATGGGTAGCTCCTCTTGCCATGGGTCCTCGTATCTGGGCGTGCATGGAGAACTCAATAGGGGCTCCTTTAGGGAAACCAACCCTCCTCGCCCACAGGATCTGGGTACCTCTACGCTCTGTAGTTTGTTTTTTCCCACAGCTTTGCCCCCGGGGTCRGGCTGTGGGTGGAGGGTGGGGGGAGAGCTGGTGGCACAGCGCTTGGGCCGCCTGGAAGGCAGAGGCCGGGGGTGCCACCTGCAGCCTCCTTTGCGGAATGAGGAACGTGCATCCTGAACGCAAGGCTGGCTGCTCCCACGCTGGACCAAGCGTCTGACTCCAGAGCTCACCCGTCCAGGACGGGTGGGAGCAGGGCAAGCAGAGGCGGCACCTGATTAGAATGAAGTAAAAGATTTTTTAAAATATCTGATCTATTAACTTCTTTGTGGGCCACACACAATTCTTATTTCCTTCTTTCTTCCTCCTGCCGACTTCGGGGACTGTAGATCCTGAAATGAGTGCAACCTGGCACTGGACATTTAGTCAGTTAATTATGATCTTTTTCGACAGAAAAGCRTTTTCATTCAGTTTGATCACTGCCTCTAAAATTGCTTTAGGTCTTTAATATCTAAGTCTAGTTCCTGAGRTGGAATAAATATTTATCAAATCTACTAACGAGTCCCATAGATTAATTTATATGCTTATTGCTCCCAATTATTATTTTTTCTGATTTTGTTTTGGAGACAGTCACTATTCATTTAGTCTAGGATTTCACTAAGGCTTTTTTTTGATCCCATTCTTTTAATGAGCACTGGAACCAGTTTATGAAGCCTTGATAGAAGGTAAATCTCTTTTAAACAACAACAAAAAAATGATATAGCTGAGTTATCTGCTGCCTCTGCTGGGGTTAGCAGGGTTGTTACGCTTCTGTATATGAATTGCTTTGGGATAATAATGTTTTCTACTTGCTTATACATTTTTCATCAGACAAATCAGGCAAAAAGGTTGTATCATACAGATCTGTTACTGTAGCTGCTTTCCTGTCCTGTAGCTGCGAGGGAAAGATGAGATACATTTTCATGCTTGGAGGAAAAGGGTCAGAGTGAGAGGGAGAAAATGGTATGCAAGTGCAAAGCCTTGGATATAAGTAGCTAGCCCCTAGAGCAGGTGCTAACAAGACCTTCTTGACAACCACTGAGTTTTGTGTGTAGCAGAGGAAAAGTTACAGTTGAAAGAAAAGAAACAGGCAAGAAATAGCATTGTACTGTATCTGCCTAGGATTATGGTATCTGAATGAGTCATTGTTATAAAATATGGGTAGCAGAGTGTCCTTTCATGTCTCTCAACACAGATTGAATGCAGTCCTGACCGAGAGGACAAAATTCATTTTGATTGAATAGTTGTCCATATTTTTAAATGAAATGCATGTGGGGCTATTAGCTCAGCTCCCCGTTGAAGGCGGCTGCACCACAACCCTGCCATATGTTTGGCAGCGTTTGAAGCACCTGGCATCCTTGAGAACAGAGATTCACATTTGAATGGGGATAAATATTAAACCATCTCACAATTTTCTCTTCCAGCTCCAGGCTAGGTATTTTTTATATAAAAAGTACATGATAGGAATATAGAAGGTTAAGCAAAAATACATATTAAAAAAGTGTTTTATAAAAACAGAAAGTGAGAGGAGGACATTGGTGGCAGGGATCCAGGGTTCCTCCTGTGTCTAAGGAGGATGGTATGGCAGAGACATAAAATTCTTTGTCTGAACCAGATACTAGGCTTTAGGATCCCAAAAAATACAAATAATAAATTGTCCAATTATTACTGATTTGCGACATTATTATTAAAGATAATATACAGCTTTTCAGTCTGGAACAATCGCTCCCACAAGTCACATCTCTYTCAGATTTACTCTCTTTAATAGTATTAACAAACAGGTACGCTTAGCTGCATGCTGGGATGGTTAGTTACATTCTTTGTTTGAAAAATAAGCAAGTTTCTTACACATTTCTATTGAATAAGGTGATCTTAGTGACCCATCTTTAGTGACCTATGAGTTTCCCATCAACCAGATAGGAATATTGCATGTCCATGAAGCAGATGACACTTCCTGTGCTTCTCCCAGCCCAAATTTTTTGAAGCATTACCAACGACTTACAGCAGGTTTTGTGGCTAAAGAAAGAACTAGTGACATGATTACACACTGAGCACTGTTAGAGCAATTTTGATTATATCCACCAATGAAAGGTGAATTCAGACTGGGATAGGTGAAAGCAAAGACTAGGACAGTAACCAGGAGATGGAAAACCCATCACATGACAGAAGTTAAAAGGACTTTGCTAGTTTCATGTAGCAAAAGAAAGTCATAGAGAAGATACAGTTTATTTCTATGAGTATGTCTCCAGGAGGGAAGAGTCCTTTCTTCTGAAGGGTAATACATGCACAAGGGCAAGTGGATATAAAATGGATGTGAATACATTCATGTTGGAAAATACAAAAAGGACTAACAATGAAAGGAGTGAGAATCTGAGACTGACTTCCTAGGAAGTTACTGGGGCTAGAATCTCAATTTTAAGCTATATTTGTATCATCATATCCACAAAGTGTGGTAACATGATTGTCAAAAGTAGCAGATAAAAACCCTTGATGTGAAAAAAAGCCTTTTCTAATGATTCTACTAATGTTCCTAACACCAAAAATGCCATTTAAAATAGTTAATTGAGGAGTACTGATGATTTAAAAACATAGTTTTTAGCTAGAAACTCTTTCAATGTTACTTCTTTTCTTTTGGAAAAGAGTCAAGTGTTCATGTTCTTGTTCTAAAGATTATTTTATCACTTATATCATTCTTCTATTTCAAGTTAGTTCTACAAACATCTTGGTGGCTATACTCCATGTAAGAAATGCATATGCTTCTTCCAAGATGTCTCTCTCCCATTCCAGCACCCTACATTTTAAAGAAGTTCTTAGTGCCTAGCAACTGTTTGCAGAACACAGTATATTCTTCAATGTCTATTAGCCAAATGACAAGCTCGGTAAGATTTTTTTTTTTATTTTTATTTTTAGAGATCATTAAATATGAGCACGCCACTGTTTTTTATAATGTTCTTCCCTGGTCATCTATGTCCTATACAGTACTGAGGCATGAATAAGCAAAAATGTGGTCAATTTTTCTATCACTTTTTTTTCTTAAAACAGGCAAAACATCATAATCTCAAGGGAAAATCTGCTAAAACCAAGCATTTCTAGATCATCACAACCGTACTGAACATTTTTGGTCTAGCTGCCCTGATAGACACTATCATGGGAAGGCAAGTATTGCTCACCTCGWCTCTCACTTGAGAGCCTGCAGGAAGTCTGAAAAAGCAAGGTCAGAAAAACACTGGGGTAACTGCACGCTCATTTACTTGCAGCAAGCCCTACTGGTACGCCATAAAAATGAACACAAAACAGGAATATGGCTATGTCATACAAATATACCTGTATATATCAACATGTTTCATTTGTAAGAAGAAATGATCCAGGAATCTCAATCTCCATGCAATTACCCTGCTCACTGCAATGAAAAGGCTATTCCACTAATGGAGGCCAAGGAAGGTCTTTTTCTGCATTACTTAAGAAAAATTTCCATAAAGACATATGGGATATATGACATTTTACCAGCTTCCAAAGTGTTTAATAAGTAAAGTGAAATAGCCTTTTCTCCCTTATTTATTATTTTGTTTTATGTTTAGAAATTGTAATAACTGAAGCCTTGGTTTGTTATTTGATTGTCCTTATAGTACCAAAGATCATTTGAAAATAAATAAATAAATAAATAAAAATAGCGTGAAGAAGCAGTTGCTGAGGCCAGCAGGCCTGCAATGAGGGCTACCATCCGTGTTGATGTTCCAGGAAAACACATGCATGCCATACTGTCCCATCACCTTTGCTTATGCTCCAAGCTTCTGGGGTGTAGGCGCTGAATTTGTTGTATACTCCACGATCTCACTTGGATGGAACGATCGTTGTATCATATTGTATTATATATGCAAATCAGATCATGGCTGACAACGTCATAGCTGCATTATGAGCTTTATCATTGCATTGTGATACAGACATTGTTTCATACTGCAATAAATTAATAATACATTTAATTGAACATTTTCACCATGATTTTTTTTTTAATTTTTAGCTTGAAAGAAATTAGAGGAGGTTTTAAGAAATAATTGTATGTTCTCGATATATTTTATGTTTTTTCTTTAAGTGTTTCTGCTTACTTTCTTTTAAAGAACTAGGTGGAGAAGTGCTTCATTGTTTTGACTCAGGCTTTTTGGTTTATAAAGGAAAATGCTGATAAAGGCTGTAAATTGCTCCAGTGACTATATGTAAGGTCTCAGATACCCTTACTGGGTCAGGTATTTGTAATGCCTTCTTCCAGAACTGTCTTGCTGCTTCTCTCTGGCTGCAGCAGTACTGCTTCAGCTGTATTGTGTTATAGCTAAGCTGTTCCATGGGCATGGTGACCTTTTGGAAGTAGATCACTTGGACTGATTGGATTGGGTTGAATTGAATTGTATAAAGCAAACAAATGAATTTTTATTTTCAACTTAAGAGGTACAACAACTTAAATGAATTTGAAGTTTGGTTGAGGAAATCGTAATGACCTGTGTATTTACAGTTCATCAGTCCAACTGTGATGTATCTAGTAGGTGGAAATTGTTTTTAATATATTTATATATTAAAAATATTTTTATATACTTTTATATATATATATAAATATATATATATTCGTATGTGCGTATCCATACACATGCACACATAGCTGTATATTACATAGATGTATATTCAATGTCAATAATACAACAATAGAAAACTCATTATTAGGAAGCCACATAGGGTGGGATTCACCTTACATCTATTTACTTATCAAAAAATGGCATCTAAACTAAGCAAGTTCATTCTGAAGTCAGTGGAGAGAGACAGTCAATTCAAGAGGACGGTTCATCACTTGTCTGTTTTAGAATGGATGATACCTGTCTCTCTTCATCGCCTGCAGAGAAAACCTAAATGACTATCCTGGGGTGCATTAGGAAGAGTGTTGCCAGCAGGTCGAGGGAGGTGATCCTGCCCCTCTACTCAGCCCTGSKGAGGCCTCAGCTTGAGTACTGTGTCCAGTTCTGGGCTCCCCACTACAAGAGAGACCTGGAGCTACTGGAGAGAGTCCAGCGTAGGGCTACGCTACCCTRTGAGGAACGGCTGCGAGAGCTGGGCCTCTTCAGCCTGGGGAAGAGAAGACTGAGGGGGGATCTTATCAATGTGTATAAGTACCTGAAGGGAAGGTGTCAAGGGGACGGGGACAAACTCTTTTCAGTTGTTCTGTGTGACAGGAGAAGAGGCAATGGGCAGAAATTGAAACACAGGAAGTTCYRCCTRARCGTGAGGGGGAATTTCTTCACTGTGAGAGTGACAGAGCACTGGACCAGTTGCCCAGAGAGGTTGTGGAGTCTCCTTCTCTGGAGATCTTCAAGGCCCACCTGGATGCAACCCTGTCTAACATGCTCTAGGTGACCCTGCTTGAGGAGGGAGGTTGGACTAGATGATCTCCAGAGGTCCCTTCCAACCTTACCGATTCTATGATTATATGACTATTGAAAGAAGACACTTGACTTTCAGAAATCTGAAGTTAGGGACAGGAAATCTGACCCAGCTGTATTCTAGAAAAAGCACTCTTTTGTGAAGCTGACTTATCTAGGTTAATGTACTTCTTCTGGTTCCTCCTCTTGTTTTTTGTGGTGGTGATAAGTGCAGTGGTGCATACGTCCGTCTAAGTTAGGAAAGAGCTCTTCCACTTCAGATCAGAAGGATCTTTTTTTTTTTTTTTTTTTTTTTTTTAATGATAACAGTTAAAGTGAAGCAGAAATTGTTCATGTTACCAATTCATCTTTCATTTTGTTTTTTAATTTTCTCCTTTAAAATGTCTTTGAAGCAGATAATTGTATAAATGTGACTTGATCACTGCAATCACTGGGTGGACTTTGAAATCATGAGGGAAGAAGGAAGAGGGAGGGGAAGAATTCATGAGATCTACAGTAAAGAGAATTATTAATCTGTAGAAATGTGTGCCTCTGTTACTACTGGCTCTGTGAAAAACTGATTTCACATGTTATAATGTGCCTTCTAAAACTGAAAAAATAAGATGTTGGTAATAGAAATGGGTGTGGAAACCTACATTTGTACAGTATATGAACACTTTGATCTCTTAAGAAGGCAGATGTAGAATAAAATGTAAATTAGATTTGGAAAAAATGCAAACCCATGAGAGAATCAAAATTAAAGACCAAAAATCATGTCTCCTGGTTTAATGGTGAGACTTGGCAATAACATCTCTGGGCACTTCTGAAAGAAAAACTCAGACACTTGGCTCAATATGCAGCACAGAAATTGCCTTGAATATAAATTTTATCTCTGTCTTTCCAGTACATTTTGAGAGCCAAATTCCAGCACTGTCTGAGAGAATGTTAATATTCCTCTACAGTGATGGTTTGAATCAATAGTTCATCCTATAAGTAAGGAAAATCATTGTGACGAAGTTCTTTGCTTAAGTAAAACAAGTAAAAGTAGAAAACATGCTGTGTCTAATGCAGGCTATTTCCTGAGCCACTGTGAAATAGCATGCAGGGCTTGCAAAATTTAGAGGACATGGTAAGTGCACAGAAGGCAGTGATAACTGCACTGGTACTTGCAGCAGCACTTCTGGAGAAAAAAAACTGGTACAAAACTTGTTACCTAGTTAATAACAGTTTGCTGCTAAGACAAGAGGTTTTAGGATCGTAGTAATCTGCAAAGCTAATCTGGTTCAGTGGTCCACAGACTGTGACCTTTGGCAACCCTCTTGGAGATCGGGAGGATCGAGCATCTGGGCATCAGGAAGATAAGAAAGTTGGGAAGGCAGCTGGATCTTCAAGAAAAAGCTTCTCTTCTTAGCAACCAAACCTCATCTTATGAGGTTAGTAAATATTCCTTTTCTTTAGGTATATGACTGATAAATTGGACACATGAACATGTAATTTTCAAAAGTTACTGTTGAGTTAATATGCTTCAGCTTCACAGAGGCTAGCAGGAGACATTCTGTGCCAATTTTCATAGCTTCAAAGTGCTGTTGGCTTCTAAACTAGATAAACAGTGCTTCCAAAAATTATGTCAACAATATGTCAAGTTGGCATTAAACCGCCAGAAACACCCTATGTCAGTGTCTTTTAAATAAACAGTTTAGCAACTAGTCATAAAGGCCATGAGGTGAGTAATTTAGAAGTCTGAGAGTTCCTGACCCCAGGATTCCAGTTCTTTGACCCAAACAACAGGCAGCAGCACTCCCACCCCACAGGGGAATGTAYGTATGAAATAACTATGGGAGTGCCAAAACTGGAAAACTGCTTCAAACAGGCTAAAGACATAGGAAATTTCAGATTTGGAGCTAGATCTGAAATTCATCACTTTGGCCTCTTTCTAAAGTTAAATTTAACTCCCTTCTACTCTGGGGACAGCTCAGCATCGTGTCACAGGGAAGTCAACGAGGAAAAGCTGAAATGAAATGGCAAAAGACTCCCAGGATGGTAAGAGGGGAGCGCTAGAATAAAGAAGATGCTGGTGAAGAAAGGGATTATTTTGGAGGAAATCAGATGTAGGAGGGAGCAAACGAGAGATCTGGGAGGGGTGAACACAGTGGAAGGAACTTATGTCTAATGATGGTTCTCATATGCCATATAAACTTAGCTCAGCTTAAATGATTAAGGCAAGTTTGGCCCAGGTCTGCTCCAAATAAAAATATGGAAAGGGAATTCTGCTTTTAATTTTGCGGAAACAAACCCCAGAAATCATTCAGATATTGATCTCATTTTTTAACCAAGCCCCCTCTGTTCTAAAAGCACAGACACTTCTCAGTCTCCCCAAGGAGTTTAGTTTCCTCTTTCAGACTGTTTTTTATCTCAGGAAAGATGAGATAGCGATATGAACTGCAGAGCTTTATCCATCACTGCTGATAATTGGTCTTAAAACAAAACACTCYATGGGAAAGAGTTATTGACATTTAGTTCCCTTTTAGTGCATCGGATTTCACTGAGCTAATAATAATGACAGAGAAACTTCAGAAGATTTATAGAGACTAATACTTGTTTCTTTTTGTAAACTCATTAACGTGTCTCTGTCAGTTTTGAAAGCCATCATTTCTGTGAGAAATMTTTATTAATTGATTTGATTGATTTAATTAAGGAGCAAGAAAAATCTTTACATTATAATAATGTTTGGGATTATGTAAGGAATATTTGAAAAAGAAGAAAGTCTTCCCACAATTATTCCTAAGTATGTCCAAAGCAGCAGTCTGAAAAATGCRTCTCACTGAAAGAGAAACCATCAGATGAAGCAGTATGGTTGCAGCTGTGGTTGTACTGAGGCATGAAACAACCCTCCCAAAAACACACAAAGAAGAAAAAAGGCCATCCCAAATTCTTTTAAAGGTCAAATATGGATTCAGGTTTGCAGCTGGGAGACAAAACTAGAAGCACAAGCAACAGAGWGTGTGGGACTTCTGCAGCTGGGTTCTGCATTTTACAGCAGATCTCCTCCTCTGTAAAGGGACTTTATGAAAACCTTTATCCAAACACCAAAGAGACTGGGAAGATCTGGATCCAGATCTGAAGTTTACATTTGCCTCATTTCTGATCTCATGGTAGAGAGACAACACTCACAAATGCAGTTCACCAGACGATTTGCAGCGCATACTGTGCCTTCTTCCTCTCCTCATTTTCCTTTCCCTTCTCATTTTCTTTCCACCCAAGRCTGGCTTAAAAGAGTTAAATACAACGCTTGCTATGAAAACAGTCTACACATCAGATTTCTTAACAGATTTTCTTCCATGATTTATGGAAAAAGGGAGACATTTGAAAACCTTTAGAAAAAATTCCCCCTTGCCACTTCCTTCAGTCCCATTGTGGGGCATGTGATGGAAAAAAAAAAACTTCAGGGAAAAAAATTACAGGAAATTGTTTCCCTTAGAATGACGACAGAAAAAATGGAAATATTGTGTAGAAATATGTTATTACTGATTTACTTTAATGCTGCATTTACTGATTCACTCCAGTCCTTTAAACCACTTTTGACAATGACTAAGTATTTCCAGAAAAATGATCTAAGTATTTCCAGTGCATTTAGTTTATTCCTAAACTTTATAATATTAGGCAATTATAATTCCAATACACTATGGGCCAAATTTACTGCTAACATGTAGTACTTCATTGCATCATTACACTACCATAAATAAATAAATAGAGACATCACATAGATTGTCAGGATTTTCTCCCAGAAGCGTGAATTTCTTCTGCATTGGAGTTCTATCTACCAGCCATTTCAGACCCATATGCACAACCTTTCTTTATGTTTACAGGACAACAATATTAATGCTTTCCAGTCTCTTTCTTTGTTTTTTTTGTTTGTTTTTGTTTGYTTGCTTGTTTTTTGTTTTTCTTTTCTGTTTTTCTTTCTATTTCATGGAGAAACTGTCAGACAAAATTACTTTTTACTCTATGGACAGCAATGTCAAATTTCTGATTATTAAATAACAAGTGTCTTTATATATTTTCTACATATACCTAGCAGTAATTAGTACACTTCTCATCATTAAAGCAAAAACAAAGTGAATATATTTCAATGTTCCTCAAATTTCCATTTTTCAAAGAGAAAATGAGAAAATCTTTTGGGGAAAATGATGGAGTATTTTATATCTTTAGTACACATAAGAAGTCTGCTTCCCCCCCTGCCCCAGACCGGAGTAGTTTATTTAGAAAGTTAGCTGTTCGCCTTTTAAGCTTCAGGAGTCTTACAGCTCACTTCAAATGCCTTGTCACCATTGATTCTTTTCACTGATTCCCAATCTCCAGAAACTTTGGGAAAAAAAAAGAAAACAGTTTTACATCAGATCTTTTGCCAAGCSTGAATATTTTCTATGTGATCAAGAACAGTTCTAATGATTCAAGAAAGAACAACAGTTTCTTATGTTACAGAATGCCTGAGAAACTTAAGTAAAGGAATGAAGGAAACATCTCACAGTGGAATAACCACATAGCACACTGACAAAATGACTGTGGGCTCGTGGCAGTAGCGTTGCTGTTGAACAGATGCAAGGCTCTAAATGGATTTTTATGGCATTCAGAACCTAAAACCAAGCAAGGATGATCATCATGGAAGTCCAATGGCAAACATGGTCTAAACAATCAGTGTTACAAAAATCCTTTATTTCCTATGAATTAGTAAATTTTGGTTAGGAGAGAGAAAGATRTACCGTATGGGCAATACAGTATTGGTTGGATTGCTAGTTCCAAGGGACAGTATTTTTTTCCCTATAAAATATGTCTGATCTTTCCTCCGATACTTTAGAAGCCAAGAATTTTTGCCAAGGATTCTCAGCCATCAGAATTATCTCAAGCGTATGCAAAAAGGTTGCTGTCTGTCAGTGTAGCATTTGATGTTGAAATAAAGGTGGTTCTGTCTTTCTAGGTCTGTGCTCTGAATTGACATTGGTATAGTTTGAATCAAGCAACTGATATCCGTCATTTTTGCTGTGTTGTGAAGCAGCCACATATTAGGTCATGATTTCCCACCTAGGCAGGTTGTACTGTAGTGTAAGCTGCGAAGAAAATGCTTTGCCAGTTTCAAAGTMGTAAATCTAAGCAAGCTTATAAATAGTGATATCATTCGAAAATATGTGCTCTATTTCCATGCTGTTCTTTCTTTTCAGGTCTATTCCTAAGAGAGATTCTGCATTAAATATACACAGGCTTGAGCTATATAACCTTTTCCGAGACCAGCTTTTACAGCTCTAACTGGGTGTTTTCTAATGGGCACCAAGTCCTCAAACTCACAAGTAACTGGCAGGTTGTCATGCTAATATTCATGCTTCCTAGATTATATCAACTGTTCATCACACAGCCAGTTTCTTATTCTCATCAAATACCGCAAATGGAAGCTGGAGGATATTTGTACATAAACAGAGGAATACAAGGAAGGATTTTTGTTGTTTCTGTAAGGTTGCTCATCTTCATTCTCCAATCCATTATATGTTTTGCTTAATAGCAGAGTGACAGTCTCTGAACCAGGCTTTTAAAATGCACATCTATCTGCATCTATCTGTCAGTTCCAATGCATCTCACAGCAGCATGCATTAGCTTATCACGCTTGAAAGTACAAGAAGATTATGCTGCGGTGAAATGTTAACAAGGTCGTATCATATACACACTAGCTGATTGCACTTTTCTTCCTTTCATTGCTCCTGTTAGGCATTATTCCATGTCTTGCATAAAAAATGTTGTTCTAGAGACAAAGTTAGTGTATTTTATATTACTGGTGCTACTATTCTATTAAGAGAGGTTGAACTTCTGGAGTCAATGTCAGTGCATGTCACTTGCTAAATTATTGGTACCTAGCCATCGCTGACAAGAATAGTGGATGAATATACTTGGATCACCAGTGCACTAACCATACTGAGATAGTTTTCACGTAAATGAAGTTTGGCATATCACCGTCCGGTATCATGCATCTGATTTAACAAGACTTCTGCAGTGTCCGTCAGACTATACCAGGTGAAACACATTAAAGCTCAGAAGAGTAGCACAAGAGGACAATTCACACACCAAGGAAATATTTCACAAGCCAAAATCTCAGMTACTGAAAAACTTGACAGAAGGCCAGTTTTCCCCTGCTACAGTTCTACAGTCTTGCAGCAAGTACGCCAGCACATCTGCTAAAAGGCCTCAGCTCCTCCCTGCCCTCCTCTGCTCCCAAAGATCTCCAGCACAAGGCTTGGCTCTCCAAGGAGTCGTAGGGTTTCCAGCTGATATGACTGGGTCTCTCTGCCTTGAACTCAATATCTGTCTGTGTGGGCTGTCTAGGCCTGACGCCTACTTCCCACCCCTTTTTATTCCCTCCAGATGGAAACTATGTTTTTTAAGCTAGATATTCCTGGCAGGTGTTGCTGTAAGAGGCCTGCTTCAGTCTTCATCCCCCAAGAAAAATTACCACCCAAGTGCTAATTTCAAATTTAGTTGTAAGTRAATCTAGTACGATCCACTAGTGTTTGCTTGGAGATCTACCACAAAATTTCTTTATTGGTATAGTCTTTCACATCTACAGATATTTAGCAGTAAATCTCATCTTGGCCAAGCTTAGGCCAAACTAAAGTAACCCTCTGTATAGCAAATATTGTATTACCAAATGTAATAAACAACYACACCACTTAATTACAATTGTAGTCATAGAGGTTGGTGTGGGGTGAAGGGGAAGAGGTAAATTTTTTTGTTAGTGGAGAACAAAAGCATGTACTCTATTATTATGTTGATCTCACAAACGCTGCCTGTTTATTTCAGCTTTAATGAATATTTTTGCATAAGTAGACAGTTAGTAATTTGATTTTTCTCTACAATTCTGAAGTAGAGGAAAGGAAACCTAATGCAAAAGAGAGCTTGAAGAAAACAGCAAGATTAATCTAGTTAAGGTAAAGAGTTGCAGGTCATATAGCTTCCGCGTCACAAAAGCAGCCGCATCCAGTCCTACAGTTCCTGTGCTTTATATTATCACTCTCTAGCAATCTTCCTAATTTCTGTTACAGATAGGAAAAATTAAAAATAACCCTCTGCAATTGCATGGGTCAGTTCGGTGATGCAGCTCTTACAGCGTTTGGTGGTCATTACAGCTTTGACTGTATGCTTTCAACAACGTGAGGCTTTAATAAATCTACAGGGTAACTCCCATTGACATGAACAGATGGGCAGGGGAAGAGAGACTTAGTGTCTTTCTTTTCTGCTAGGCTGCTAGCAATAGCTGATACTAACAGCTCTGAGTTCAAAGAAAGGCCTAATTTCTGGCTCTTGGAAGACTGACACTCTTTGAGTAGTGTGGGAGAGGTAACTTCTCTGGGTGAGGTTTGCTCCCATAGGATTTGATTTCTTCCCTGAGACCATGAGGCAGAGTTGCTTTAAGCTCAGGATTCCTATTTCATTGTATACCAGAACATATCAAGTGAGGTTTTGCTCCAATATAGCAGGAAAAGTATAAAATCATGGTGTAAAGCTCATTTTTAAAAATGTACTCTTTGGGGGAAAAGCAAGTAGTTTTCTGTTTTTTAAAAATAAAACAGAGAAAGAACTCCCAAAGCTCTGACGGAGCGATCAGCAACCAGAGCCCCCAGCTCAAGGGGCCAGTAGTCGCCACTTTGAGAGAGCTCAGAGGATTCTAGATCACCATGCAGCTCCTGTCTTGCCGGGCTTAATCGGGAGCTGCAGCTCTTTTGGACTTCTCATGTTTCACGAGTAGCCATATGGTGGGACTGCATTGGGAGCAAAGACCCCAAAAGCCCAGGAGTACCTGCCATGAGAGAGTTTGCACAATGAAGTTGTAGCTGAGCCACATACCCTTGAAGCCTGTCCTTCAAGCAAACTAGGAGATAATTTGGCAAGAAGAGAGGCAATTTTCTGATGAAGCCTTGCCTTTATTTTAGTGGAAATTCTTCTCAGATGACTAGTTTCCACAAAACTCTTCAGCTTAGATGGAGCTATTATTTTCAGATCAAAAAAGTTTCATCAGAAAATTCCAGACCAGCTCTATCACTGAGTGGACTGCATTACCCAGGGGTTGACTCAGTAAAAGCAGACTATCGAATTTCACTTTAAAAAAATATTCTAACATGGTGTTTGCAAAACGGAATTTCTGCCCAGTGTACAATTCCAGTTTCATTTCATTTCATTTCATCTTGGAATGGAATACTTCAAAATATGAACAAATTGATCTGAAATGAAAGATTTTGTTTGCCTTTAGTTCATCAAGACATCGGAAATGGATTTGCGAATTCCTGTGAAATTGTATTGATTTTGACAAAACTTCCTCTGGAAAAATGTCACAGACTATTTCTTCTTTTTTTTCTAATTTACTCATTTTCTGCTCCTCAGGGACTACTAAAATCACATCATATTTTCAAATCAGAGAAGAATTTGTATTTATGAATATTTAAATGAATTAATTATGAATTGGTGATCTTCTATCCTGTTTTTCTGCCTGAGCTCTTCAAATTTCCAGTTTAATGTGTCCTATGAAACAGTCACTCTAGTCCTCTTCTTTTCTCTTTTAAGTGGATGAGAGCACAACTGGGTCCTTCAAAACATGTTAAATGGAGGTCAGGATGTGTATGAACCTGAATTTTTCCAGGATTCACTGTATGCTGGATAAATGAATCAGTGAYCTGCTTTAGGTTTTCCAAAGAAAGAATAATTCCACTTGTGACAACTGGACTCATCAAAAATAATGTTGGCAAATGCAAACATGTAACTTCCCCAAAATATGCTGATCAGCAGTAAAAATCTGCTGCAGGCACTGTCACAGTATTGAACATTTTGCTCAGTCTCTATTATCTCATTTAGCTTTTGCTTGTATGTAATTTGCTGCRCCATGCCATTTTTATACCGCAGGCAATTCATCTCTTATTGTGTAGTCTGTCATTCTAGCTAAGAAATTAAACTTAAGAGTAATAGTGCMCACCATTTTATATAAAAATTAATGTCTTTGGACTTGGACTTCCGGATAAGCTAGATCAAGGTATACTGACTTCTGTAGTCTCTGCAGTGAAGAGGATTGTTAACAGAAAGCAAAATCTCGGCTATTTTACACCAAGGAATTCAGTGTATAGTCTGGTATATGTGACTTCAGGAAAGCAATAGAACTAGGGGAAGGTTTATTTTCAGTGGTGAAGGTGAAGTTTGATTACTGTTGAATACTTTTCATGTATATTTAATAGTTAAAATTCAATATTCACTGAAGGATCAAAGCATAACAGGCCAAATATTGCTCTCAGATGTATATGTTTCGCTCAGATTTTTCTGGGGTCATCTACCATTCCAGGCACAGCCTTTYGCACAGGGAGCTCGCAGCTTTTGCAACTGCAGCTTGCAGAGCTGGCGAGCGCTCCACAAAACCGATGAGCTGCCGCAGTGTTTGGCGGGGGTGAACCTCGAGGCGCCTGGCTGAAGGCAGAGGCCTGCCCTGACTGCCCGGGCTTCACCTGTGGGCTCAAGCCCGGCTCCCAGAGGGGTAGGAGGCATTCRGGAGCAAGGAGTGGTCTTTAACCCGCCTCTCCTCGGCGTTCAGTCACTTGTCACAGACCCAGATTTGCAACCYCTGACACGCTCCTCTCACGCCGGCTGTAGAAGCTGGCCCTCATCCTAGCACTTTTCAGTCCCTCTCACCTTCCCCACATTTATGTTATAGCTTAACTTCTACCAATAAAACCCCACAGGTATCCGAGGCTAACTCCTGGTTACAGGCACTGGGGTGTCTTATCCACCACCAAGCTTCATCACAGATGACAAACGAGCCAACCTGATCCTGTCACTTCCCACAGGGGACCAGGTGCTGTGTCAGATGCTCTGTGCATGTTATATCAAGCTGATCTTTCCATACAAAGYAAATCCCCGGTGCCAGGGGCCTGCAGAACTATCAGTATTGGCATGGATGGATGCCTCCTCACCCGTGAGGTGAAACCCTCCTTGAAGGTCCATGAGCCCTTTTGCCGGCACCTTGGGAYGTACATGTGCAGCAGCCGTTGGTCAATCTCTCTGTATCGCTGCCATACTGGCACAGTGATAATTAATCATTAAAAAGAGCAAGCATGTCTTTAGGGTCTAGCAATTAGGRCACTCCTCTAGGACAGAAAGAGAAGAGTTTCAGCTCTTTGTCTTCCAACACATATTTAAATATATATTAAGTACCACTATATGTATTCATTGGAACTCCCGGATTTTCTTCTCCATTATAAGCACCAGAATATAGTGTCATTAGGACATTCACTTCCTCTCTAGGTCAAAATAATTTCAATTTCCTCCATATAAAGTGGAGTAGAAAGAGTAATTTTCAACAAGTTTTTCCCAGACTAACATGGTGGCTGAGTTACTACTGATCTTTATTCACGTCCCTCTAGGCAAAAAAAGAAAATTCAGCCTGATTTTCCATCACCTAAGTCAGTGTGCTAAAGCTATGGCTGTTAACTGAAAGTAGGTATCCTCACTATGTTAGGGGAAGACTAAATGATGTGTCTAGGAACTGGAGAGGATAAATCTAGTACACAGATTTTGCCATCTGCCTGTCTGGTTTTCCTTTGGACCTTAGGTGTCTCCTTACCGAGTATATTGCCTTTCACTAATTCCATTGTGAGATGCTGATCAGCGCCCTCACGTCATGTAGATAGTCAGTGCACTCAGTCCAGGGTGGCAAACCCCAGTGCCTGGCAAGGTGCCTAACAGCCCGTGCAGAAGCCTTGTAGGACCGCCATCCTCTCTGTAATCCTAGCTGTGCATTTTTAGCTTGGGTGAGCTAATACAGGTTCTTTTTGCACTGGCAAAGAGCAACTTTGAAGCCTGTCTAAAACTTGGTCTTTTTATTTTGAGGCTTATCCAAACCTACTGTTTGATACAGGCAGCCAGTGTGGGTGCCATGGTTGGTGGCAGGCTGCTCTCTGTGCAGCAGGAGGCCAGCTAGGCTGGTAGCTGAGCCTGAGGGAGGCAGGCACTCAAAAACAGTAGCCCTGAGGCCAACCTTGCAGAAATGTTTGTGAGCAATACATGGATAAAAGGATGTGGAAAGAAAACTAGTCCAAATGTTGAATGAACATCTGGTGTGGGTACATTCAAACCATCATCTGTACTTCATTCTGCTTGCCAGCACACATCATTAACTTTTAATGCAAAGAGGAAACAAATGTGTTTGTCAGCATTTATAATTATTCTCCGTACCTTTTTTCCACCTCTGAAGATGTTAATTGTGGCTTCCTCTAAAATACTTCATTAATGTTAGGATTCAAAGTAAGTATTTATGTCACTTAGAGAAGCTCATGAGCATAGTTTGCCTTTTTTTTCCCACCTGTCCAAAGTTTTGTGCTTGTTATACTGAATGTTGGGATGCCTACTGTGCTGTCACCATTCCCAGCCAAAAACTCCCAAGGTGTTACTCCACACCACTCCTCTTCCTCAGTTCCATGATAAACATACCATTCTGAATGCATATGCAAAGCAGCTGGCAAAATCCATTTCCCAGTCAGTACCCACAATGAAGCTTTTCTGTCTAATATTGACTGGTTCTGGAGGTCTGCCATGGTTGAAATACTTATAAATAGGGATATTTTTAAAGAGCTATCATTATAAACACTAAACTAGAGTTCCCAGATATATTTATTGTATTGCAATAAAAATCAGTGAAGGGTCAAGCAGAAATGTAGAAAATTGCAGTAATACGATGAAAACATCAGCGAGTACAGAGCAGTCAGCTATCTCAAAAGCCATCAAGTCCCAAGGCAGGGTCCGCTAMGTTCTTAACGTCTGTCTAACTTTCTCTTAAAAATCTCTGGTGATCAGTAATTCAWGTCAGGGACTAATTCAAATCAGTTTGTTTGATCACTGATGCCAGTGACCCAGAAATGGAGTTTTTCCAACCTCTGTCTTATTMTGCTGTCACCATCACAACTATTAGTGTTTGAAAACACCTCCAGAAGRTATCAAATTTCAGCTATTATCAGCTAAGATCAGCAGCAAATTTTGGAGGTTGATTTTCTCTGGAGACAAGMCACTGAACCTACAGGGTTAGTTTTTCCTAGGGAATCATGTGCACAATTCTGCTCTAGAAAGTAAACAAAAYATGCAGCCAGGCAAAAAGTGGAATGAAAACAAAACAGTCAACTACATTTTGGTATTTGGGGTTAGAACCACCCTGAATGTACTTCATACAGCTTAAGCAGGTTGTAGCTCTTCCCCAAGACCACTAGCATCATCCAGAGCAGTATGTTCAATTTTGAAATTGCAGAAAGTAGTCAGTACCCACAATGAAGCTTTTCTGTCTAATATTGACTGGTTCTGGAGGTCTGCCATGGTCGAAATACTTATAARTAGGGATATTTTTAAAGAGCTATCATTATAAACACTAAACTAGAGTTCCAATATCAAATAAAAGATTTTCTCCAACACACAGGCATAATGAAGAGATTAACATTGGTCTATGTGAAAGGAAAAAAGTTGCTTTCCGGTCCTTGATGGTTTCTGAATGAATCAAATCATGCTTAATAAATTCCTGCAAAACAGAGCAATTTTAACACATTCAAKGGTAAGAAAAAACTTTTTAGTCAGGGTGGGCCTCTAACATACTAAAGAAATTCTTTTAGTTGGACTCCAGCAAGCCATGAAATATTTAAACACAAAAAGCTATTTCCCCAGTTACATGCAACATTGCAGCTTTAAATATTAAAAACAACAGTGCTCAAGTATTCTAAGCAAGTACATTGGCAGCAGATACCTCTTGTCTTCTCTTGCTGGAGTGGTAGAAAAGACACTCCATTATAAAAACAAAGAGAGACTGCTGAGGAATGTACACTCCCCAGATTCTTTCCTATCAAACTACAGAGAAAAGAAATATCRTGCTGATTTATCTATCTAGGTATTTATACTGCTGGATTCAAGAGTGTCTGGATTCATGGAGAGAGTAATGCAAGCAGGAGCATCATGAGGGAATATTGGGAATAAGATWCAGAATGTGAGATAGACAGCAGATATCCCCTGTGAGCATGCATCACCACAGCTGGAGTAAATAGCAGCAAATTTTCCAAAACACAGTGAAAAGGCAAAAAATATATATACTGAAAGCTCTTTGTTCTTGGGTCAACAAATGACACAGAAATATGCAAAGTGCTGGGAGTTATAGCTGGAGAGAAATTCATCCATGTAGCTTTGATGATGGTTCCTATTTATAAGATGATCTCTCTGTCCTCAATCAGGTGGTGCAAATATTGTGGCAAATCAATTTTGAGGCCAAAGGCCAAAATTAAATATCTTAGGTTATGGCTATTACTGACTTCAGTAAAGAGTCTTCAAAAGCAAGTGCAGCAGCACATCCACTACAGTATACCTCCTAGCTTTCAATTTCATCTAAACAGTGTATTGCAAATTCTAGTTTTTATATGCCTACTTGTTGGTTTTTCTCGTCTGCCTTGCAGCTCTCCCATTAGTGTATTCTCTGCATCAGTTTCAGTCTTCYGGCCACCATAATTCTCTTGTCTTCTCTTATTTCCTCTTCTATGTCTCCTTCCTTCCCTCTCTCCCTTTATGTTATCTTTTAATTCCTTGTTCATCCACACTTCCGCTCAGTCTCACCTCACAGTCTTCATCATAAGAGAGCCCTTAAAAAATCAATAACATAAAAATAAAGAAAACCACCATAAAGCACAGGACTACTCTGAAATACGACCRTATAAAACCTGTAGTTTTGCTCAGCATTTGTTCCCTGTGTGTGCTCATTGCCATATTTGCTGACTTAGTGAGAAAAACGCAGAGGTAGCATAGCTGAGGGAATGGGAGATGATTTGATTTCTTCTGTGCATTGCCAACAGACCTGATCGATTGTTATGTTCTCGTCRTATCTACAAACACTGAGACTGAACAGGGACTGGGCCAGCTAAGGAGCTGCATGCACCAGAATTCACATTTGGTAGAACTGACTTACAAGGTGAAGCAGGAAATGGTCAATGGTGATTAATACAAGAAGGAAATAATATATTTTGAAACAATCTAGGTGCCTTTGCAGTACCGATGCTTGGAATTCCTTTGCTTACATCTRGTTATCAACAAATAGACCATAACTGATCTGGAAGCCATTTAGAAAATAAAGTTTACTAAGTACCCTACATCTGTCTCCATCAGCGGGTGCAGGCAATGGGTACAAACTGAAACACAGGAAATTCCACCTGACCATGAGAAAAAACTTCCTGTCTGTGAGGGTGACAGAGCACTGCAACAGGTTGCCCAGAGAGGTTGTGCAATCTCCTTCCTTGGAGATATTCAAAAGCTATCTGGACAGAATCCTTCAAAGTGTGCTCTAGGTGACCTTACTTGAACACGGGGGTTGGACTAGATGATCTCCAGAGGTCCCTTCCAACCTCAGGCCTTCTGTGAGTCTGTGAAACTGTCAGGCTACGGCTGCAGTGAGCGCAGTGCTTACCACTCAGGGTAGGACTGTCCTTGTGTTCCCACCTGCTGATAGTCATCTGTAGCCTTTCTCTTGAGCTAGGTTATAAGCTTTGGGGAAAAGGAGTGGTTTTGTTTGCTGTCTTCTCTGTCCTGATGCGGGCAGATGCAAGGCACTTTGCCTATGTCCCCAAAAAGCATCAGCTCCAGACCCACTGAGCTGGCCAAGTCCAGCACTGTGCCCAAGTTAATGTGTATTTGTGCAGTTTTGGGGCCACAGCACATTTGCCCTTGGCCAGTTCTGCRCTCAGGAAGACATTGTGTGTGTGTCTGCCTGTGCCTGTGTCCCCAGCAGAATTTAAAAGGGACAGCACAGGATAAAAGGAAGCGAGAGTATAGGAGGATGAAGCAATGCTCCCTTCACATGTGTGAAACTGCAGTCAGCTCCCAGTCCTGGCTCAGAGCTCTTCCCACCTCTGCTAACTTTCCCATGCACCGTTATAACAGCATCCAAAACACAGGTCTTCTGTAACAGAGTTCAGGAGTATCTATTAATGCCCAAGGATGCTCAAAGGCTTTTCACTGTATTACTTAAAGAGCCTAAGATAAAAGGTGCTGCCTACTGTAAATGCAAAATATAACCTGCAAAATCAGCAAAAAGTTTGCAATATTTGAGAAAAAATAAATCAGAAACTGAACTTGACTCCTTCCTTCCAGGTTTGCCTGGAATAGGTCTCATATGTCAGTGAATGCTGCATAATCACCTTAGTGAGGCTTCCAGACTTTCCTGATACAGGAACAAAAGTAAAGCCCGTGCTTATCTACAGCACTGAAGGATATGAGAGCTCAGCCAGTTTAGGAATATTGTTAGCTAGGCCTCATTAATAAAATAAGGCTAATGATTTATTCATATCCAGGACAATAAGAGGACAATGTAGAGCAGTTACATTAATGGTGAGTAGATGCTTTGGGGGAAAAATGTGAACACTAATGGAAATCGGTTCTGTCTGTTTCAATGTTTTGTATAAAACCACGTGGGTGATTTTCTGACCAAATCAGTACATTAGGGACTCAGAATTCCCTATTCTACATATTAARATAGGAGCTAGGAAATCATTCAGATTAATATAAGAATATATTATCACAGCACTGCTTGAGTAACTCTCTCAAACTCTTCTCCCCACATGCAATCTTTTATTCTATCTTTTCACCTTCATTTTCCAGAAGCCTTGAACTTACTATTGTAATTATGAAAGCAGGAAAATAATGCTCTAAAAATGAGTTGTGAAGACACTATTTGAAATGATTACTATTTAAAGCCAATTTAACTTTACTTATGTTGTGCAACACTATATAACATGTGCCCTTCCAGAACAACACCATTATCTTTTTTAAACTAGTGGTAGAAATCTTCTGAGAAACTGTGGATTTATTTCGCAGAAACAGAGCATGTGAGCTGTGTTCTCCCCTAAGAAAACTCATATGCAGACAACCAAATAAAGATGTGGAGTTTCCTTCTTTAATTACCTTCAGAGCTTCTTAGTATCTAACCAGTGGCTATATATATATATGTGGAGTTTCCTTCTTTAATTACCTTCAGAGCTTCTTAGTATCTAACCAGTGGCTATATATATATATATGTATTTTTTTTCTGTGGCATTCAGCACTACCAAGGTCCTAACGTGGAGTAAAGTCACTCCAGTTCAGACCAAGTGACATTCTCCTTTTCTGTTCTTAAGTGCACCAATATCAGTCAAGCACCACTGGGAGCCGCAAGCCCCAGGTTTTCCATAGGCAGGTTGCCTTATTACATGTATTGCAAACAGCTGACCTACATATTCTCCCTAGCAGCAACTTTTGAACAGAATACAGGCACTCTTTTGAAAGCAATCAGGTTGTTCAAATTTAACAAGTGACTGCTGGTCAGCTGCGGGGTGGCCACTGGCATGCATGTACTCCCAGCGGTATGAGCTAAAGCGTTTGGTAGCTGCGCTGGCCCATGACCTAGTGCATGGTTAGGTGCAGCATATTATCTGATGAGCATCATTACTTAACGATTCTAAACTTTTATCTATATTTAAATACAATAGAAAAAAAGCCAAGAAGAGAGAAATGATGCACTGTTGGTGATAACATAATCTAGACCTCTCCTATAGTCATCCTACCAATAAAGATACGGTTGCTTGCCCTCTGTATACTAGTCCTCCACCACTGATATTTTGACTGTACCAATACTGAACGAAATGGGAGAGAGCCAAGCAACTGGCTCTGAGCCCCCATGGCTTAGCGCWGCATGCCTCCCCAAGCCTGAGCTCTGCTCTCCCTCAAACAGGAGGGGTGTCTTTCCCTGTGCCTGCTGGGAGCAGTCCTGGATTATACCCTAGACTGTGACCAAACTGTCTAGGAGAGGGATGTTTGGCAGGAAAAGTGTTAATAATTATTTGGTGCAGAAAACAGCATGACAGAGCTCTAGTTTGACCCTTGTTGTGTTTAGGTAATTAGTATAGATATAATCTTTAATATTTACAACTTTTCCTTTCCTATTGGACAATGTTTCCAAGAAACTATGAACTTCTGAACTGCTAAGTTTTGACTGCCCCAATTCCCAGGAGAGTCAGTTCACTTTCAGGGCCTGAGTCACTTGGGCAAATAATATTCATCGGGGTGATCTAACCATATGCTGAATTTCACCAAAGATGGAGAAGTCAATGAAGATTTCCTCGAGTTATGGTAGCAATCACCTTAAAAACGCTTCTTGGATGGAGGACAGCAGTGGTGGTTGTGATCTCAGAAGGAAATGTAATATTGCAGCATTCAGCTTCACTACAGGTGACATTTAAACCCCTCATTGCTTCCTAGGGCTGGATGCCTCGTCCCCCACTGTGGGGCCGGGGAGCAGCAAAAGCCAGYAGATGAAGTGAGGTGTTGCCAAAACAGTCAGAGAAATGCCAGAGGAAGGGCAGAACAAGCCAYACAGATGTAGCAATATTTGGCCTAGTTTCTCTGGTCAATTTTGATTTTTTTTCCCCACTTTTTRCCTCTGTATTGCCTTATTCCTAACGCCACAGCACACCGTGCGGATTGATGCCGAAGTATAATACTTTTTTAAAAAAATTTCTAAAGCAGTTACGATTCTTATTTCTTCTCTCTACCATGTAACAGAAAGCTCGTTGAAAAATTGCTGAATGGTAGTCTAGGAGAAAAAATGGGAGAAGATGGAAATGCACAATAGCATAACTGCYAGTTTCAGAAAAATCAGATGATTCTGGAGGGAGGAAAGAAAATTTTGTTCTTTTTCTCCCGGGAAAAAAACAGATGGTCAAATCACATTTTTTGATCAACTCTATATAATGGGATAGAGATATAATGGGATAGAGAACTATCAAAGTAGGTTAAACCACCATTGCCCTTTCTTTTAAAACTATTATTTTTCTGMTAGGTTCAATAATACAGCCCACAAATTATAGATTCAAGATCTGCATTTCACAATATTATTGTGCTTTGTACAACAAGTTTTGGGTTAGTCCTATTGTTAATTACTGTTACTGCTCAAACTATACAAATAGATTTTTTTWAATTTTATTCAGAGGGCCTGCCTCTGATCTCACCCCTGATTTATACACACATAAATCAGTGATGAATACACCCTCAATTTAACTGGAGATGTGGGGGAGCTGAGACGGCAAAGATGTTAAATTGCCCTTTGGCCTCCCCCATAAATCTGTCCTGTAAATTATTCCGTTGAAGTCTCTGGAGTTGCATTGGTCAGAACCTAGTCTCAGGCATGCGGACAGGTCTAGCAATCATGTCCTAATGCCCAGGATGAGCGAATGCTCTACGGGCTTTTGAATCGCCTATGCCTCACCTCCCAGACAGATTAATACGACATCCTTTTTAAAGCTAGACAGAGACACAAGGCTCAAAGAGCTCTCTTCCTCCCTRTTTTTTTCTGCTTTTCTCTGTTCCAAGGCATAGAAGCAGCCAGCACAGTTCTCCCAGATGGTGGGTCTCCCAGAGGCTTTTGGGTCCCATCTTCTCCCTCAAGATCTTCCTATCATAGGCAGTAGCTTCACGATAGCACTTTGATTTCAACGGGCTGAGAAACCTCCTTCATGCAGGTGCTATGTATTTTTCTAGATCATATGCTGGGAAGTTAGTTGATGGTGGATACATTACGCAGCCTTGATGCCATTTCCTTCAGAAGCTGTTTGCAGGTATTCCTAGAGTGAAAAGTTGATCTGTTTTCTCAATATTTGTACCRTCTATGCTGCTGCTGATGCTTTAGAATATGTCCTTGGTGCAAATGTTGTGAGTCCTGCTGGCCAAATGCTTTTTTTCCTATGTTGTCTGCTGTATTCTATAGATTTCTGGAAAACATCAGGAAATAACCTAATGTTACTAACCAAGTGTAGGTCTTCCCAGCACTTGACTTCCTAACCATCAAGGTATATGCTGTCTGTGCAATTCTTCATTATATGTTTACCTCATAACYGATTTTCTTAGCAGWTAACAGCTCACTGCATCACAGAATYACAGAATGGCTGAGGTTGGAAGGGACCTCTGGAGATCATCTAGTCCAACCTCCCTGCAGGGTCACCTAAAGCACATTGCACAGGATCACATCCAGGCAGGTTTTGATATCTCCAGAGAAGAAGACTCCACAACCTCTCTGGGCAACCTGTTCCAGTGCTCTGTCATCCTTGCAGGAAAGAAGTTCTTCCTCGTATTCGGGTGGAACAWCCTGTGTTTCACTTTGTGCCTGTTGCCTCTTGTCCTGTTGCTGGGCACTGCTGAAAAGAGTCTGGCCCCATCCTCTTGACACCCTCTCTTAAGGTATTTGTAGACACCAATAAGATCCCCTCTCAGTCTTCTCTTCTCCAGGCTAAACAGGCCCAGCTCCTGCAGCCTTTCCTCACAGTAGAAATACCTCATTCCCTTGATCATCAAGCCTCACTAGGGCTGAGTAGCAAATCTGCACTGATTTGCACTGAGCAGAGAATTTGCACCTGTAAATCAAGCAGGGATCCTCACTAAAATAGCAGAAGCTTTACATTAGGGAAGAAAGGCTTTCATATACATTTTTATAACACTTTGGAAATTCAAAGGAACTTGAGAGGACTGTCAGCAGCAGTTATCTCATGATGGCTACACTTTGGAACTGGTGTGAATTTCAGCTGGTGAGTCTAGACTGGCTTTGTCTAGACACATTTTGTCTAGAGTTTTTAAGATGACTGCAGCCAATTTTGCACATGTAAAAGTTTATTATAAATAATAGCACTTTAAAAAAAATCAGAGTGCCTTAAATGCAGCAATTAAGTGTCTGTGTTGTATTAAACTCATAACCATAATCATTTTCAACCACAAAATTGTTTCTACAATTTCCTTGGAAGCAACACCAGATATTTCTTTTCGTAACCTGGTTGTTACTGTTGCTTTCCAATGAGTTTAATGAACTAACTTAATGTTCTTTATTAACTCTTCTCTTCATCATGATTTAAAACCAGATGCATGCGCACGGTGCATTAAACAATGCAAATTCAGTAATGAAGACCATTTCCACAATTTGAATACACTTACAAAGCAAATGATGCAGACTATTGCAAAGGAAAGCAGAAAGGTAAAAACATGAGGTATCTTAATGCATCAAAARCATCACTTTCAGATAACTTTGTTTTAAAATGGTCAAAATTCGACTCAATAAAAGTAGACTCTTGCACGGGGGAAGTCTCCCTCTCTCTGACTCCTCTCCCCATCACTCTCTGACTTCAAGGCAATGGTACCCAGTAAAGTCAGGACTGAAGTTGCTATTTGAAGTGCAACGGCTATGCTGTGCCTTTCTGTCAAAGTAATCAGTCCACCTCACCAGCTAATTATCCGCAATTACAAATAAATAAAAGATAGAAGAAAAGGCTCAATTTCCCTTTACTGATTTGGGGGACAGCACATTGCTGTTAGGTACACCCTACGTAGAGCCACTGGGGAGGGATATGATGAATCTCTCTGTTCTTATTTCTCATTAGAGTTGCCTCCTGACCCTGCGGTGTTAGAAGGCTACAAGAATTTTGACCAATACCATGGACTTTCTGACAGTGCAGCAACGCTAGCACAGTGTCTGGAGAAACTCATTTAAATACAAKAACCTTTCYCTTGGTATAAATAGAACTGCCACARCAGATCAGTTTTATTTACATCATATTAAACAAAACAAAATTCTGCTTTTTGGCTGAGAGTTAACTACTTTCAGCCAAAACCAAATTCTTACCTCTGAGTTATATAAACCCCTTATGTAGGCATCTTATAAACACTTACTAATAGACATGCGGCTTCTATGCAGTGGTGCTTCCAGGTAATACTAGCAGAAAGATTGACTAAACATCACAAGAATGACAAAATGGAGTTTGATGGTGGATACAAGCTCCTTACAAAACCAAGCAAGGAGAGTCCAGACAGAAGGCTGAAGGTAGGAGACATTTATTTTTAGGCTTTAGGTTTATAAGGAGAGCAAAGGAACCTAGAGGGGAAAACAGTGTCAACAGTTCACACAGACTCTCTTTTTATGTTTGGAAAAAGCAGAGCTAGACTGAAACTATAACTATGATGGGATTTAAGAGTAGACACAATAAAGGCAGCCACAATCTATACCTGTTACAAGGAAGGTCACTTCTAGGAGGTTTTGATGTAGTGAAACTTGAAAAATATATTCATTTTTGCCCAAAGGCAGAGGCTGGCATGGCAGCTTGGGGACCACAAWGGTAATTGTTCCTAAGAGGAAAAGGAATATGTTCCATAAAGTTCCAATTGCCTTTAAAAGAGAGAAACATTTGAAGGACTCTTCAGTGCTGTTCCAAGTTCAGCAGAATGAAACCTCTCACATAGTGCTACTTTCATCCGCAGGTGTTGCCGCAGTCAACAGAAATTGCTGGAGAAGAGAAAGGGTCACGGCTGATGGGAGGTGATACTATGACAGCAAACCAAAGACGAAATAAATAGAGCTTAAAACCCCAAAAGTACAAATTGTCTGTAAAATTTTGAGCAGTTTTAAATTCAAAAAAGGGGGGGGGGAAGAAGAAGCAGTAGAGGCATGGGGAGAATTTTTTCTGGGAGGTTGGTCTCTACCAGTTATTTTGCTGCATTGTTGATTAATGTAATTGAAGTATATATAAATGAAACAGAAAAGGAAATAAAACTTCTTCAGGGACCCATTAATTTCTTAAGGATAAAGTGTTTGAAGTTTCAAAGGCTTTGTTAAAGCTTATTTTAAATTTAAAATTTCCATTGCCAAGGGATTGATTACCATTCTTGCTTTAGCTTTGTCAAACAATAACTTGATCCCCATCCTTTCAAAGTTTTATGGTGATGTACTTACTATATTCAGTTAATTGTAAAAAACACAGGACTGTCTTCTATACTCAAGGACAACTATTTCAAAAAAGGTCTGTGAGTGTTTCTTCAAATGTTTAAAACCTTAGAAACCGCAGTGCTTGTATCCACTATTACGAGTCACAGTGTTTTGGGATACTATAATTATTTCTGAAATTTCTTCTCTTTGGGAAAATTATCTAACATCATACATGTCAATATTTTGGGGTATGTGCAGTACTGTGTAATAATGTAAGTAATTTTAAGCCGTTTAATAAAAATTACATCATCCTGGAAAAAGCTGCTGTGGCAGGCTGAGACTCTTGTTTTTCTGCAAAACTCTTGTTTTTTTAATGTGACCTCATCACCCTGACTCACTTCTCTCTCCTCTAACTGACATCTAGTTTTATATGTGTTCTGGAGCAGGAACAGACTTTTCTGTTACAGTGACTACTACAATGGGACTGTCATCTTCGTTGCAATTCTAGGGCTTTCCCATCCTAGCAATAAACAGAAGAATACTGTTTTTCTTATTCACAGAATAAACTGGCAAACGGGGTCATTTCATGTGCATATACACATACACTCAAAAAATTTCTTTACAAAATGAAGTAGCCAATTAAGTAATTCTTTTTGGCTTTCAGAGTTTTGATCTTTCAAAGTAAAGTCAAACACCTGCTTTCATTTTTTTTTGTAATTTCAGATTAAAGCTAATCTTTCATGAAAAAAAACCTTTCATTTGAAAAAAAAASCTTGACCAAAACAAGATGATTTTTATTCCTATTCTAGTAATAGCTAAAGGCCTCATCTGTGTTTTAAAGTTAGTCCAAAGTGATGTCTTCAGTATCTTACACCATGCTCAGTAGGTGTACAGCTTGCTCTTCCATGTATTCATTTCCAAAGCTCTATAATGCATTAAAGGAGGCCCGTTCAAAATGAAAGTACATTTAGAACTTGAATTTTTTAATCAGAATAAAATACTGCTCCTTACTCTTAATTTTCTATTCTCCAAATGTTCTAAAATGAAGTTGTTATTAAAGATTATGACATGGGATTGATCTGAGCTGCAAAATGTGTTTCTGCACTCAGATTTTGGATGTATATCATGCATTCTGGCTCTCTTATCTGACATGGAAGAGTTGTTTTTCAAAGGCAGGAAGAGATGAGGAGAATAAGAGAGCCAGGACATAAAACACTGACAGTTCTTGAGATTTTTTATGAGTCTTACAATGACTGGTATTTTTCTTAAAGCCTCATCTGTGGAAACAAACAATTAATGGCTCCCTGAGGTTTTATTTTAGGGAAAAAAAATTGTAGGCTTCACGACTGCAATCGCTGGCATGACTCTGACAACTTAAAACCCAGGAGRCAAATAAGAAAGCACCAAAATACGTCATTTTAACACAAGAAGGCTTTAAGGCTCTCTCCTGAATTTAGACAATTAATTCATGATATTTTTGCTGCCAGTGATAGTAACATCTGACAAAGCAGACAAGTCCATGCATGGGCATGAATTGGAGATAGAGAAAGAAATGGGCAAAGGCAGGAGATGATACTTTGTTGAGACTAATGTTTTCTACCTGAAGATCCTTATTTTCCCCTAACTGCCTCCATGTGAATGGGGAGCTGGGTGTCCAAAGTATGACCAGGGGAAAAAGAAGGAAAGTACAGAAAATAGTGAAGCAACCTGACCAGAAATGCTCTCTACTCTCTCGTAGAGACTGTAGTTTCCTGATGGTCRTGAAGGAACAGTCACGGAGCTACTGCAGTGGGCTATAACCAAGGGAAGTGCAAGGTTAGCCACMCCAGGAACCTGCAACCCTCGGTCCTTGGACAGCTAAGCAAACAGCTAAGGATTTCTCTTCCATTCCCCTGATGCAGCGGTATCATAGAATCACAGAATGGGTAAGGTTGGAAGGGACCTCTGGAGATCATCTAGTCCAACCTCCCTCCTCAAGCAGGGTCACCTAGAGCATGTTAGACAGGGCTGCATCCAGGCAGGCCTTGAAGATCTCCAGAGAAGGAGACTCCACAACCTCTCTGGGCAACTGGTCCAGTGCTCCGTCACTCTCACAGTGAAGAAATTCCCCCTCACGCTTAGGCAGAACTTCCTGTGCTTCAGTTTCTGCCCATTGCCTCTTGTCTTGTCACACGGGACAACTGAAAAGAGTTTGTCCCCGTCCCCTTGACACCCTCCCTTCAGGTACTTGTACACCTTGATAAGATCCCCCCCTCAGTCTTCTCTTCCCCAGGCTGAAGAGGCCCAGCTCTCGCAGCCGTTCCTCAYAGGGCAGGTGCTACAGCCCTCTCATCATCTTCGTAGCCCTACGCTGGACTCTCTCCAGTAGCTCCATGTGCCTGGAACTGGACACAGTCCTTGAGCTGAGGCCTCCCCAGGACTGAGTAGAGGGGCAGGATCACCTCCCTTGACCTGCCAGCAACGCTCTTCCTAATGCACCCCAGGAGACCATTGATGACACCAGGTATGTGYGTGGATTCTCTGCACCATGCTCCATCTATGATTTGGGCCAGAWCACTTTTTGGTACTTCTTTCAGCTCCAGTAAATACTGAAGAAGATTAATACCAGTGCTTCAAAATCATCAAGGAAGCATGTGAGAGCAAGACAGTATGTGTCTGCCCTGCTAGCTGCCACGGTGCTGAGGGACAGACATATTTGATATGTTTTTGTTTGCCTCTTGGGTTTTTAAGGCMCTGAAAGCTCAGAACCCAAAGGAGGCAACGCCTGTGCGTATCTTCCCTGTTACATGTTCCCTGTTAGGCAGGGTTTCTCAAAGTCTTTTAAGATGTGTTAGATGGGCAGTCACTTTCTACAATCAAAAGCTGCTTTTTAAGATTTCATGAGCTCTTTATTTAAAGATAAGCAAACAAATTCAGGTCACCTCTTTATCCCACTTAATTTAGGAAGGCAACTCCTTAAAACAATTTTTCCTCCTGCATTTTTCCTGCTGGAATCACTATTATCTTATGCACTGAATCAGGAAAAAATGAGAAAGAGGGAAAGTCTGGCCTTGGTTGAGATATCAGATGAACCTGTTGTGGTAGAGTATCCCACAGTGCCTTCCAAAGCCCCAGCAAAGTCTGGCAGGACAGACATCTCACCTGCTGACTGTCACAGAGAGTCACACAGCAGGTGATTGGGGGGAATTATCCCTTTCATTTACATAAAAATTTAAAATACCATCACAGGTAGTGTGTTGTGTACAATCTTCCTCCTTTTCCCTTAACGTATCATCAAATTCACTGGGATAAATCATAGGGATCATCTCACTGGGGAATGAATGATCGTCTTGATGCGTTAGTCCTCTGCCCTGTTAGCCTTATGTAATGAAGATCATTTGCGTGGGTTGCTGTGTCCATAGTGACAAAACCACATCACGGAGGAGTACAAGCAATACCTGCTTGCTGTAAGCAGCTTATGATGCAAATTAAGTGAATATACACTGCACAAGAATACCAACAGGCTGAAAGGAAATTTGACAGAAAAGAGAGAGGCAGAAATGCTGTTCTTGGAAACTACATTTCTCAGATAGAGCAAACAACGTATGTCTAATACCCTGCAAATCTTCTAGGTTATCTCTGATGCTAGAGAGGCTGTTGATGAAATAAACTAACAAAAACACAGGGAAGGTGTATTAGAATTTCAGAGAAACAAAATTAGTGAACTTTGCACTTTATTGTTTAAATTGTGCTTCCTTTAACAGAAAAATTGAGCTGTTACGGGCTTGTAGTACTGTAAGTTTGTTGAATTGCTATGATTTTGGGAGCATGATCTAATTTCTGTTTTGCCTCAAACCTGCAAAATAATTTTGACTATAGGTAGCTGTTAACTGATGTATCTGATTGGTACTGAAGTGCTCAGTATGATATTAAATGGGGGTCACAAACAAATAAACAAATTTTCACTCATAATTCAAATACTTTCGCATATAGTTCTTGAAAGGAAAATATCAACTTAGTACAGCAGATTTCTAAGATATAGATATAATGGGATACAGATAGTTTATATCCACTTCCTAAAAGGTAGGAATTCTTACAGACAGTCTTTTAAAATCTACACTTTTATTTATTTGCAACAATTACATATACACATAAGAATACCAGAGTAGTTCAATTTATTTTTTCTCCATGCTGGCAAGAAGCCAATAGAAGATTTGCCTTCACTAAAACCCAAAGAGACATTTCTACTGAGTAATACTGTATAATTTGAGAGTATAACTATGCTATAAGTGCTGAGTAAGCACATAGCTGGTTATGCAGGGGTTACACACATTGCTGTGTGGCCCCAGGCAATGTGATGAAGAAGATGCACGAACTAGTCCTGCAGGGTGTGTGTGGGGGTGGTTCCCAACCCATGATGGATCTGGGCTAGGTAACTTCATATCGATACCTTTGCTGGAAGTTTATTTGTAAACTCAGTGATGTGATTTTAACCACTCCAAAATGATGGACTTGAATTAACTCACAGATATTATTTCAAGAAGATGGAAATCACTGGCAATCAAGCCTGCTTCTGGGAGCCAAGTGACTCATGTTAGAGCTAGGTTGGATATTTCCATCCAACACCACCATCCGCAGAACAAGCTGAAGCCACCAGCCTAGAGCATCTCTCCATGCAAGTTTCCCTGCTCTGGCTGGGCCCGCCAAAGCCATTACCTTTCCCTGCCGACAGCTGCCCTAATTTTGGCCCTAACCCTGCCCTAGAGCAGCACCAGAACCCATAACTTTCAAATTGATGCTTTCTCAGGGAAAACCTATTATTTATAAGTCTAATGCTTGTACAGTTTGAGCTTATGGGGCTCCTTCCTGATGGGAGGAGGCTGGGGAGGCTGGCATAAGCGGTACCAAGGGCAGGGAAGAGCCCCTGCTCGCTATGACAGGGGATAAGCAGGCAGGATGCAGCCCTAACATAAACGTTTGCATGCACAGTGGTGCAGCCGCAGCTACGTGTGAGCTTATCCCAACRCTTTTCCTCTTGTGCTAAGCAGCATGAAAATCTTGCATTTGCAGTTAACCACTAGAGCTGTACGGTGGCTGTAGCTCTGCATCAACAGATTGATGTTCCTTGTGGATGCACACACTTTTTAAACTCACATTGCAAGAGACTTCCCCACTCCTTTGGTGAGGGCCATTCCTTCTGGTGGGGGCCATTCCTTCCTTCTAATGAAATTTAAAATGACACATTCTCTAGGTAAAAAGAGAATTCTATCTCCTGGTAGTTCCTGGCCCAGCGTACCACTTTTAGTTGTGCTACTTATATAAGATCATCATCAAAGTGCAGCTGGAATCCAAGTCTCCAAAAGCGAAGATGCATGTGTGAAACCTTCTCAGATATGTGCCTGTATTCCAGCCTAACGCAAAGCTATCCTTCCTTGAAACATATCAGCAGGACAAATGGTTAAGGCAGCTTTGGTGAAATAGGTTTTGGGAGTTCAAATTGCCGCAAACAGAAGAACCCCCGAAACTGAGGTCCTCCAACTCTGTGCTAACTGGTGATAGGTTGGATGAGGTACCCAATGTAGTAATTAGTCACATCTCATGTCCACCCCCTCACAAATGTAGTCCTTTATATTAAGGTAGTTCTTACATACCTGCATTTTATAAGTTTGCTAAAAGAGCACCAGCTGTGATCTATACCAGTCTGAGCATTTTAATGACTTTTGGCTAAACCTTCATAGCTAAGAGTTAAATTGCCAAATGCTCCATAAAAACAAATATGCAAACAATTTGCTAGTTAATCATCTATCATAAACGGATGTACGCAGCTGCTGAGATATATAATTGCTGTTTCATCAGGGTTGGTATTTTATTTACATAATTCCCTTACTGATTTTAACATAGACTTTTTTTTTTGAGAAACACAGAGAGCGAGAAATGCTAACATAATGTCTCATTAAATGCAGCATGTTAAAGAGACAGTTCTGGTCACAGCTGGTGGATAACAATAGTGGTTTTCTTTGATGTATTTTTAAAAATAATTGGAAGTTGTGTATGTACATATTTATGTATATGCATATATGTGCATGCATTGTTATATACTTATACAAGATTTGTGTATGTAGAATAGGCATATGAATATATATCTGTTAACATATTCAAATTAAGATCTGTTAAAAGTGCAGAAAATAGGTCTTTTATGCAAGCGAGAAAGATAAAACATGAGCAATAAAATATAAATCAGCATTTTTTCTTTGATTCTGTGCAGTATTTTTGATTAAAGAGAATATCAGCTGCAGATAGAATCCAAGCCATACAAATTAATATGTTTTCTGAAAAAGCATATTGTTTATTTTTTCTCAGAAAAATCCCAATTAAAAATGCAATAACACACCTTGCTAGTGTTTTGTAAGTGAGAGTGCTAGAAAAAGCTGATTGACAGCTTTCTGATTTTATGTTTCTTTGTCAAGAAGCTCTGGAGCGCTGATGAAATTACTCTAAGCCTAGAAAACTTTAATGGTGAAATGATAGGTACCACAGCTGCAGGAATAATATTAGCAAGGAGAGCACCTGCAACGCCTAGTGTCCGTTTCTTTGACCTATAGTTTTATTTGAATGCAAGCCCACCYGTATGGGCTGGATATGAACACTATTTGTATATTAAAGAAGCAAGATACAACAAAAAAGAAAATACAGCAAGTAGTTTGTAGGAGATTTTTTAAAAGTTTGATTTACCTGCAAAAAAGCATTTCTGTGCTTTTTTTCCCCCCAAATCCAGACATGAAAGCTGTGAATAGGTTCTAGAAAAAGACCTCTTAATGCTTGGGATGTCACATTTGTGCCTTGGGGAAACAGAGCCCTCCTTTGTAAACCATACAATAGGGAAGCCACATGTCTGGTCCACCTGAACTTGGCAATATGGTTAGTGAGTTCCAGCTCCTGCGTGGGCTTAGATTTGGGGACATTTACAAGGAAAATGTTTAGTGTCCTCCATTCTGCCTCTTCCCTTGCATTTCTTCCTGGTTCTTGAACTTCCTCTGCAACAAAATATTATTAAATTAGCTTCTGAAAAATGCTAGGATATTAATATTGGTAAATATGTTTTATTTCTCCAGAGAGTGAGGGTAATAACTATTCTTATATTTTCTTCCCTTACCAAAACTTTTCATCTTCATCAGAACGGCCTGTCTTTCAGATGGGAGGTGAGAGCTATCTGCAGTCCCAACTGCTCTTTGCCTCTTGGATGGAAAAATTAATTTTGTTGCAGTTATTTTTTACGCATCCACCAGAACTGGATGGATATCAGCAATGTGTCGCTGGCTTTCAGTCATTATCATCTGAGCTGAATTTAAAAAAAGTGATTGAATAGAGGAGATAGTGTTTTGTATCCTACTCTGGTATTTTCACATACCTAACTTTAATGCACCTGTAAGGTCAAGAATTCAAATTAAAAAAAAAACAAAAAAAACAAACAAAAAACAAACAAACAAAAAAAAAAAAAACACTGCCAGAGTTCAGACTGCCCCATTTGACTTTAATCCGGTCCCTTTGAAAATAGTTGTCACCACTGTCTTTAACAATGTGATCATTCTGTCTGTTTTCTTCCCAGTAGGTCTACAGCTGTACTTACTTTCTGTTGCTCCTGTTCAACTCCCAAATATTTGCATTTCTGAATTTTTTTCTGTTTTGCCACTTATCTCAGTTATCTCATGAAAATGTCACATCTCCCCACAAAAATGTGGTGAACATGCCTTATGACTGTTAACATTACGATAACATTTTAAAGATGAAGAGAGCAACCTCTTCTAACTTCTTTTGTGATGGAGAGCATTTATTACTCCTGGCAACCTTGATGTGGAAAATGTGAACTATAGACTGAAACCATCCTGCAGCCCCTTGTCTGATCCAGAAAACATTTCCTACATCTTGATGAAGCAGAACATCACAACACCTTCAGCCACCCACCARCTTCCAGGCTTCGAGCAGCTTGCCCACAAATGTCTACAGAAAAGCTAGCAGAAAAGCTAACTCTCTTTTTCTGGAGCCATGTCCCAAGACAGGTATACAAGGAAACCAAAGGCAGGTGCAGCACACACCCTGAATTCTGAAATTTCCTATCTTTTGGGGGCTTGACTTTGCAATCCTAGTGTTCTTTTTTAATAAGTAATGTAGTTTCTTAGGTATCTTTTTTTGAAAAAAGAGTGGAAGTGAAAATGTCCAAATCATTGATATACAGAATAAGAGCAACACCTCCTGACCATCTCAAGAGGGATAAAAACTCCAGCTCTCTGGCAGTGGGTGGCTTGACGTGACAACACAGTAATAACACGTTGTTTGAGTTGTCTGCTGAAACGACCAGCACACTGTTTTGCACAGTGGTTTTGCACATATTTGCTGATAGTAGATTGCTGAGGCTCAGGCTTTAATGGTGGAAAGACAGTGAGCAGTTAGAGCAGTCTGCAATCCTGAGCCTCCTGGTGTCCATCTGAACAAGTCCCTCTTGGGACCCTATGGACAAAGCAAAGGCTGCTTTTTTTTGCCTTTTTTTTTTCCACTAACCTCATTCTTGGGGCCAGGAGAATTACTTTTACTGAAAGTTTCTCCTAGAAAATCAAGCAGAGGTAGACACTCAGCATGAATTTCTTCAGTGCCTAAAGCCAGTTCCAGGCTAACACTTCTAAGCAAATAAGATCTCCTCTTCTTCTCTCTGTCTGTAACAAAAAGTCTGTGAGAGTGAGGGTGCGTCTCTCCTGACCTGTCCTAGCTACCAGATTCTGAGTGATTGACTGCCAGTCTACTACAAAGTAGACTTCAATGCATGCCTCATTGAAGGCATGCACTTATGGACAGTCCGATTTATAGGTCTTGCAGACAAAAATGTTCTGATTTTTACTTTTCTTTAAAAGGCAACGATTTCATTCCTTTCAGTCTGTCAAGCAAGATATGGACTTGAATCTTCGAGTCCTACCTCTTTTCCTTTTTTCTTAAGCCAGTGGGTCAAACTCTGTCCTTTAATGCACCCACCAAGTCCTCACTAATGTCAGCTTTCCTTTGGAGGATGAAACTTATACATAAATAATATGATTTAGTTCCAGAAAGCAGACCTCAAAGTCAGAGGCTTTTATAAGCATACTTACACAAAAGGTTTTAGCGGGTGGATTCCAAGTATTTTACTATGAGAAGCTTGACATGGAGTGGAAACTCTGAGTCATGAGGACTTGTCCTCTCTCAGCCAGGTTATCAGATGTGGCTAATACTAAGCTACAGTCCTCTGATTTTGTTCCAGCTGATATTGATGGCTGTTCACCTATTACTGAACAGGCTATAAAACAGAAACCTTTTAGCATATACCTTTTGCAGCAAATATTTTTTCTAGAATTATACTATGGGTGAGATATGTAATAATAAAAAAAAGCTTATGCAGAAAAAAGCAAACTAAAATACCTATAGGGTATTTAAGTTTTTATATATGGTAACAAGGGAAATAACTACTTTATGATCAAAACCATTCACAGTATGGCATTCTGTCATTCCATACTGTTACTTAAATTGAGAAGAAAAGAATTTTAAAAGAATGTTGCAGTACACTACCACCCATTTATACAGATCCTACAAAAATCAAGGTATATCCTGCTAGTTTATGAGGGCTGATTTTACATTAAATGCTTTTAAGATGAAGAAAGAATTTATTTATTACTGCATATCCCTGTATTACTAAAAACAATAATTGTCTTCAAAAAGCAAAAAGAGATCCTACCCCTGATTAGTACCAGAGGCCACATAAAATACTCAACAGAAGTTTTCTGAGTACTAGTTGTGGTTAATAGTAAAAGGTTTCGCATTCTTCTCTCCCAGAGTTTTTTCACGGTTTACATTTTAGCATAAAGGTAACATATAATTTTGTGAAATATTTGCATAAAAATGGTTGCCTTTTGTCTAGTTCAGTAGTTCTCCTAATCTTAAAAGTGTCTAGGCTAATTCTAACTGGAAGGTGATTTGCCGTAGAGCCCTCTGCCGCTAAAGTGAAGCATCAGGCCACCAGCAGCTTCAGCAAATATTTTTGTATTTAAGTGAATGGCCTTACTTCGGCTACAGTGTTACAACATGCAACATTACAAGAGCAGTATCCCAGGTCTGATCAACGCAAGATCCTGATGACAGACAGCCACTCATACCACCAAGAATGCCAATAGCTCACGCAGCTGCTGAGCTATTATAGCTGAGCTATTTCATTCTGTCATGTAAATTCAGGTAAACAGGGAGAAAATAAGCAAAAGTCAGCTAAGGGCTCATGGCATTCCCTTTGGGATACGTGCTGTTGTGGACTAGCCCACTGATTTCAGTGGACTCTCATCTGTACGGTCATATTTATTGTGAGTTTACACATTAACCTCAGAGCTCTGGAGACCAGCATCAAGTAGGCGCACACTCACAGCRGGTTAGCAGAGGTTAAAGTGGTACCGACAATCCTGTCCAACCTTGCAGGGTATACAGCATATTCTGCTAGTAGTGCTATTACTACCTCTTGATGGAAATGGTTTCGCAAGTTTTTCCAATGTTTCTTATAAGACGGGGCTGTACTGTGCACAGAAGTGTTTGACAGGGTGAACTGGATCCTCAGCTTCTATAAAGAGGGGTAGCCTCATGAACTCACTGGAGCTTGGTCATCTTACTAGTATATCTTATTCCATGTTATATCATTTTGTATCTTCTGAAAGACAACCAATGTTGTTTCCTCTGCTCTTTCACTATCTAGAAGACAAAGCTTCAGGTGTAGCAGAGGGAGGAAGGCGCATCTACTCTCTTCTAATGAATGGAGCTGTTTGCATTAATCATTTTTATAAGCAGGCAGTCAGATCAGGACAGCTTCTTGGTAATGTGGTTTCGTTTTTAGCACAGTCAAATCACAGTTCTGGGCTCAGGGCCCCTCCAGGTGCTGCCCTCCACCCCCAGGACCACGAGTGAGATAGAGGCCATGCTGCAAAGGGATGTGGGGCAAGAACCAGAGTCGGTGGACTTCATTCCTAGTGTGGGGAACTTAATGCTCCTCTGTGCGTTCCCTTATTAAGAATGACTGTCCGTTTTATTTGTGCCAGCCCTCTTGCACTTCAGGCCCCGCATGTCTCCTTTCGCTACATGCCAACCTGTCGGCAGCTTGCAGAGTAGCCAGACCAGAGCCCAGAGTTGTCAGCTGTGAGCTGTAGGACTGTGTGCACATGCACATTTTCAGAAAAAAAGACACTTCAAGAATTGTACTGCTTTGAGGTTCCACTTTTTACTGTTGTTTGCGTTCTTGTACAGATAATGCTTATGTGAATTCAGGGAAAAATGAAGACTGGTTTTGTTCTCGTGGSGTGACGAGAATTCAAGAAACACTCTAGTCACCTTTTCTTCCTCTCCATTCCCCAAGGCAGCTATGTGTCATCCCCAGCACTGGAGACTTCAYGATTCATTCCCTGCAAATCTAGAGAATCATTTATTATGATCAGAAAATATTTGCCTCCACTTGGAGTGAACTCTGTACTGGTCATCAGCAAAGGGGATTTTTCTTGTCTGCAGCCATGCTGGCTTGTGTTCTGCAGCCCAGGCCATTTGCTCCACTAGACTGTTATTCTATGAACCCTGAAATGGTGCAACACTGAGCAAAGCGATCCAAGAAAACGTCTTTCCTAAGCAGCTTGCTGGTGTCCTCCTCTTCTCCCCCGCCGCTGCAGCTGCCGCAGCCTTCTGTAAAAGCCGCTGGGTAGCAGAGCAGCGGGAGAGCAGCGCAGCCCTGCCTCGAGCATGCCAGCAGGTCTCTGCCGGGTTGAAATACCAGCTAGTGAGGGGCAGATCATAGGATATTACGAAGATTTCTGAGTTTGAGCCCCAACAGGACAAACAGAAGGAAAAAATACTAGGGAAGAACATTCTCATGGTCTTATATATCAGATTATTTGTCTCCTGCCATAGTGTAAAAACCACTGCATGTACGTGAGAAGCAGTAATACAGCCTGCTACCTCATTCGCCCTCTCCGTCCCTCTTTCTCCGAGCACAGTTTAGCATCTGCGGTTTGTGTGCCCAGGTAAGCCAAGCCTGCTTGCTTCCTCCAGAGYCGCCTACAACTCACCTCCCTTCAGCAACATCAGGGCTGGTGGTGCAGAGGTTTCATGGGTTTAAAAAAATTGCTCATTTTTTGTTCCGTCCGTACTTCTTGGTTAGGGATTGAATCTGAAATGATTCCCAGGAGTTTTCTAGTACACGCTGATGCCTTTCCAAGATTTCACTGCTAGTGAGTCAGTTTAAGTTTGGACCAATGCTTATGTTTACAGATTCTTGTGTGAGYTGAACCGAATTTGTCAGCTGGAGCTGTCTTACGTTCACTGCAGCACCTGTCTGTACAAAGCCACTTTTAGCTCTTTTGTAATCATGATTTCTTATGTTTTGTCAGTCATTATGACATCTCTCTCACAGCTGAAGGACTGACAAAAAAATTGGCTTTGATCGTGTGATATAGTCACTTTATTATGGGAAATTCAGGAAACAAAAGACTCTGGGTATGAATCACTTGCCTAGATGTAAACATCTAAAATAGGTCAGCACTGCACTTGAGCTCACCACCCCAGGTTCCCCTGCGAGTCCATGGGGCACAATGGGTCTGGAGCACAATCCATCTTGCTCCAAAGTAGACATCAAAAYGGGTCAGCTGAATCATGTCCCACCAGTGCCCAGGTCTCTTCCTTAACTCTACTGACTAGCTCAGATATATATTGTAGATTTCTATAGTTAGATGCAATGAATCCTCTAAAATGAAACAGTCAGACGCTGTCTTCTGGCAACGAATATGGTGAATCAGTACACTGAGAAGCAATTAATAATGACTCTTCGGGGATTTATTTTCTCTCCCGCCCACTTCCTTCCCCCACYGCATTATCAGCTATATAGCTATAAATAGAGATGAGAAGTTGAGTGCCTGAAGCAGTCACTTATCTTATCAGTGTCATCTCACTGAAGTGTACAATTAATTTCTTTTTTAAAAATGCCAATTGATTATAATTTACTTATTGTGACTGAACAACTGTTAAGCAGTTATTGCACTGACATATGTAGTCAGCGCTAGCGCATGCTTACCACACTGATATTCCAGTTAACGGTGCAGGGGGAGAAGTCCCACAGCGCTCAGTCCAAAATGTTAGTCCAGTCCAGTCCAGTCCACACACGGCAGGTCACTCCTTTGCTCCCTTCTTCTTCCTCTGTGAACTCCTTTACTTCCCCAAGAAAAATACAAATCAGGACGTCAGTAACGTCGCAAGGCTGGTGATGGCAGGCTGGCCTCCTGCTCGCTCCAAGGACACGTGAGCACCCTGGGGCTCGGGGAGGCTGCCGGGCTCTGCACGCCGCGGGCAGCATCCCTTCGGGACCCGCGACGTTTCATTCGGTGTCTCCACCGAGGAAGACGGGTCTGGAGGTGTGTGAGGCTGAGGAGGGTGGAAAACACCTTCAGGGCCCAAAGGACATAATGAAAATATTCTGAAGGGGGAAAAAGTGCTGCTTGTCTTTTTACTTATATCCTTTTCTTCCTCACAAAATGCATTATGGCAAGGCAAATACAATTGAATTAAAACACAATTGTCATTGATCTTTAAAGTATTTCTAATATTAGAAATAGAGATTTGGAAACTTTTTAAGCCTTAATCTATCCAGTACATTGTTTCCATCTCATTTCATGTTTTCTTGCATTGTGTTGTTTTCTTGCATTTCTTTGCATGTCTAAGAGAATATAATAAACTGGATCAAGCTGAAATTCTTCAATTATGAAATGTGAGAATAAAGAATCTAATAAACCTAATAAATAATAATAATTATAGTAGTAATAAAGAATTTAATATTTTCTAGAGGAGAGAAGATTCTATTTTCACTTTGTATTTGCTGCTCCCACCGAAGACAGTATAAAATGCAAAATACATTTACTAAGGATGGATTGATTGTGCTGTAACAACATGAAGTCTTTCCCTGACAAGGTAGCAGATTTGCCTTAAAAAGATTTTAACAAAAGAATTGTAGTAGAGCTCATTTATCTGGTTTTCAAAATGCATTTGACATTATGTCACATAGAAAACAATTAGTTAAGATGGAGAAGATGGAGATAACAGATAAATTCTGAAATAGATAGTGAGCTGGCTCAAAGGGAGATGGCAAAGGGTCCTACTGGAAGGAAAAGTACCSATGAAGGAGCTGCCAGATATGCCTCTCAAGGCTTAGTCTCAGGACTGATCTTCTTTAATATTTTCATTAATCATTTTGGCATACAAAATGGAATGGGCTGATAAATGATACTGAATGAGAAGAGCTGAATTCTGAGAAGTAGGAAATGAATGCTGTCATACAGACAGACCTGAATAAATTCACTAGCACAAATGCAAGGTAATTTCTGATATAACACAAACTCCTGCTATGGGCTGGGGATGAAAGACAGAGGTTGTATAGTCGCATGATGATTACCACACATTGTGATGCAACGTGAAAAAAGAAAATGCCCCTATATGTATCAGTCACAATATTTCTAGTAGAGAGGGGTAAGTACTGAGGCCATGTACAAGACTCTACTGAGACCTTTTGTAGGAAAAGCCAACAATTGYAATTGTTGTAAGAGGAATTCAACCATGTGTGGTCAGAGAGTGGCTACTAGAATGAGGAAGGGAATTGGATCCCTTTAATACAAAAAGAAACTTTAAAAGTTGAAAATACTGAGTGTGGCAACACAAAGGTTCAGAGGAAGTGTAACAGACACCTCTAAATCCATGGAGCTGGGAGATTAGAGACATGGAAGAACAACTACTGAAGTTCAAAGGTGGTGTTGATAGAAGTAAAGTAACTGGCCACAAAAATATTAGACTCCAAATTAGAGGAGCAATTCATACCCAACAGAGAAAAACCCCTTTATATTGGAGATAGAAAAGCCTCTCTAAACTGTTGGAGATAGCAAAACTGTGACAAGCAGGAGCTAAGCTATTTAAATGTGTTTGTCCGTTGAGAGAAGAACCTCTACTGAGGCCAGTTACCATGACATTTCAGAGATATTGTCCATTTCTTGCTTTGTTTGATCTGCTCTGATTAGAGCAGAATAAATTATCTGGCAGGAGTATAATACAAAAGATCTTCCTTACCGACCAACGATATTCTTTGCTTGCATTGCAATGAACTTCATGAAGTGTCTTTCACATTAACCTCTGYGAGAGTGAATCACCACAGGCCTTCTACATGTACTGGCCAAGGGGTATGGGGCGAAGGAAGTGTTATCTCATGTTCTCTTGTGCTGCTTGTGCTGGGAAGGCTGGGTGACTCCCTGGAGTCGTCTTTCCAAGCTATTGCATCCTCAGTTTTTGCTCTCCAGCATTCAGGAACTTCTTTTTCCTTTTGTTTGATTGCACCCAGTTGATCAGCTGCTGTCGATGTCTTTTGGATTGCACATGATGCTGGGCAATGTGGCCTGAAGGGCACATGCCACAACAGAAGGAAAATGATTTTATGGAGGGAAAAAGACAGGGGAAAACTTAACATGCAAAAGTCAGTACTAAGAAACTCCTAGACCCTTCTCCTTACGCTTACCAGTTGCTGGACTGTTTCTTTTTCCAGTGAAGTGACAGCATTCCAGGTACATTTTGGACTTCTCTGTCACTTYTTACATTATTCGGGGGATGCCACAAACCTTCATGCTGGAGCTCATCCTTGAAGACCTTCTACATTGTTTTGAGGCAGAGTCATCCAAAATAGGAAAGAAACAATACCACAGGGCTGAAGTGAACAACCACACAGTGCAATGGCAAATTCCTGTCCTCACAGTGAGTATTGTGCAGACAATTTTCAACTGATTTATAGAATGAAGTATTTTTCACAAAGCACAAACAATTCAGTATAATGGAAGAATAAACAAAYGTTTTGACTTACTGGCACACAATTTCTGAATAGGAGTAAAAAYTGTGTTTAACAAACAAACTTTGCAAAAAGTAATCGTAAAACATCATCAGAAAAATCAAAAAGATGAGCAAACAGAAAKGCTCCAAAAATCTTTCCTGGAATGAAACCTGAAATAATTTTGCAGTACTAGTTGCAAGTTCTATTTTTAAYGCAAATGGAAGTCTACTGAGAAATATTTTTTAATCACTCTTTCTTTTATTGTGTGCTTTTACAACTTCCRTGTTATCTTTAGTTTTGTAATCCAAACAATTCTAAGTTACTCATATAGCTACAAAATATAAAGTTTCTCTAATTTAAACAAACTTACCAGCAATCATGGTATTGCATATACATTTTAAATTCTTCTGTCTATTTTTGATGGCGATATCTAACAAAAAAAGTTAACAAGTACATTTTCCAAAAAAGTAGCTTTAGCAGGCTATGAACTAGTAAAAAGTTGGACTTATATTTTCTTAGTAAACACAAAACGGAAGTCATTAAAGGATTACAGATATTCTGTAAGAAAATCTCCTTTAAAAGTCACTGAAGGAGCAGTCAGCTGATGAGCAGAAATTGCACTCTCAACGCGGAACCCAAGTCTGTGGCTCTGGTCCTCTCCTCACGGGTCTCCTTTGTGGTGGCCTTAGGGAGGGCAGCTGACTCCATGCAGAGGGGAAATGCCTTTTACACAAAAAAAGCCTCAAACAAAAACAGAAAATGGAAGTCCGGAGAGCGACTTACACAAGCTCATACACATTGCAGGAACAGTGAGCAGCATCCCATTCTCCTGGCCCCTGCTGTCCTTAGCTCCAGGCCTGTCTACAGTAGACTGTTTCATGGTGCTGATCCCATGCCTGAGGTATGAGGCWTGATGCTAGTGTTGGACAACGGTTAAAACAGGCATTTTGCACTCATTATAGAATTCAGAACAACAGTTCAAATTCTTAAGTATTGAAATCATAGACAGGATCACTTGTCTTTTTACCCTTTCAGCCTTAAATTGAATTTAAATGACTCAAATACACTGTTTCAAATCATTAAATAGTTTACAAAAAAAAAATGCACAAACTCCTTGTGTGATCCTCAAAAGCAATTAATAAATCATTCAACTCAGTCCAATGACTTTGTGCATTAATATATACATGAAGCCTCTGACCCCTACAACATGAATGTTTTAGTGATTGAAGAGCCATTCAGGCATAAATAGGTCAAATGAAGAACTCAGGAGCTTCCTTCGCCATCAGAATTTGTGCTGGCAGTCTTTCTCTCCTTAACTATAAAATCACAGAAACTGAGGAAAATAGAGAGAAGCCTGATATCTTATAAATAACACATAGCAATCTTAGGCTTCTTTGGGGTTTCACAGGTGTTGTCATGTTCTGAACTGTGCAGCCAGCATTCTTCATACATTAATAATCAAGAGGAGAAACATTAAAGAAAAGGAAATACGTGAATAATACAAGAGACAAGGGAAAAATAATGAAAGTAAATGTCCTTCACTTGACATTGGGCACGATCATTCTGCCCCTGTGCAAATAAATTTCTGATTTCAGGTTTGGTAATGAGGCAGTAAGTTGCTTATAAATGACACAGAAGGCAAGTAAAGACAGCTTTACTCCAGTGGAGTTGAAATTCTGTTTTACATGGAATCAGGCCCTTTAAGATAACAGATAAAATGTAAAAAGGCAGCATCTAATGGAGCTAAGTGCTTCAGTCAATGGGTTATACTGGGCTTGTTCAGKATCTCCCTCTAGCTCAGACCCATCACCATTTTTTTACTTATTCTCACTCCCTTCCTGTCTTTTATCATTGAGATGAGACTTCTCCAAGCTCTTTACACTGCTACTGACTGCTTCCCCAAGGTAAGTAGGCTGGATATTAAATTCATCGTCACAGGTGTGCCGGCAGCCCATTCACATGTTTTGCCCTCAGGTGAGGAAGCTGGGGACCCTGAAGATCTACCTCATGTTCCTGCTTTGCTCCCACTCTAGTCTCCGATCCTGTGCACAAAACTAACAATCTGCTTCCGAGGCAGCCAGGCTAATGCTTATGTCGGGAAATGTTCTACAAGGGACTGGGATCTCTAGAAAACTTTTGTATTTCAGCAGCTTTATTTATTAATTAATATTATTTAATCAGTCAGAGAAAGTGATCAAAGTACAAGTCAGATGAATACAGCTTCCCTTTACCAAATGCAGTGGATTGAAAATTGCAGCTCAGAATCATGGCTAGTTTGGTTACATGATGTGATTGCCACTCTTCAGGTACAGAGTTCCTAACCCTGAGCTAACCAAACTCAATTTTTTAAATTTAGATTTTTGTATCTGAGGATGAGATTAATGAAACCTGACCTTGAACATCTAAGTTACCTTCATAAAAGATAATCACTGTGCTCAACGTAGAGAAACTTGCACCCTTGGAAGATGACTCTTCCCAAATATTTAAATTTTTATTGGAGGATGGGGTGACTGTATTTTTTCATGCTAATTGCTCTTCACGTCACTGCAGCAGTGATGGTTAGCTCATACTTACACGGTTATTAGACCTCCATGGTCTGGCAGGATGAGTTGCATCCCAAGGGCGGCAAGCTGGGAACTCCAGACTCGGTCTCACAGATAGTGTGTGCTATTAAATAGTCCTTTAAATAACTTACAGATCAACATAACTTTCTGGTACACATCACACATTTAAATTACATTTAAAAAAAACAGGCAATGCTTACAAAGTACATTGTCAAAACTAGAGTAAGAGTTRACAAAGCTACCTTTACAAGAAGGGAAAAGAGATTCCTCCCACCTTTTCTCTGATCCAAGTTTAAAGAACCACAGATTCCATACCGGATCTGTATACAGATATTATCCATGCTGGTTGAGGCTGGCATATCCTGCTGAATCAGGCTTAGTCTTGCTAACATTCAGTTAGATGYTGTTATTAAATCTTCTTAGAAAAAGAAAAAAATCATTTTAATTATGAGGCATCAGTCTGGGAAGACAATATGAATACTGCCAGAGAGAAAAAAAAGAAATCCTGAATTATAAATCAGGCACATCTGCTTGATCTCAGCACAACCACAGTCTTTACTGGAAGTGACCTTTTTGGAAAACTGTACTGCTTTTATCTAGAAATAGATTYGTGCTTCAAAATTTGAACGCAGACTTTGGGCACCGCTGGATGGCACAATACACACCAGGGTTTTGGGCTCACTAACTATAGAAATATTGCCTAGTGACAAGTATCCATTTGCATGCTAACTATGGGTTTATACAAGTAAATGACAGATTACATGTAAACACTAACCTAACACACACACTAATCTGGCAGAAAGCAGTTCATGCCATATTTTGCAGGCATACTTTTGAAGGCTGGCTGAACATATTTTCCTTTTCCCATCCAGCCTTAAACATAACAAAGTAAACCCCATCTTTCTATTTGGGTTAAGCAACATATCTTTGTAATATTAAAAAGCTTGCACTGTAACCGTGTCTTTTTGTGATGTGCAGGGGCTCCATGCTGACAGAGGATGGGAAGGCTTCAGGAGTGCCAAGCAGGGTGTGTGGAAGTATCTCGTATCAATAGCATGTTTTTAGCTGACTCTTTCTTCTAAAATCTCTTGTGGATCCTTGAATACTGGAATCTGTAATTTGTTCCTTCCTACTCTGCTCAAGCACCAACTCAAGCAGAATCCAAAGTCAAATTTGGATTTACAGGACAATAGTTCCTGTCTTATACAGCCTTGATATTTCTTTATTGATAGTTATAGCCTGTAAATGAGCTATCCTTTTTGCACTTATAGAAAGGTATATGTAATATGTATTTTTTTATATTTTTTTATTATACTAACATTTTGGKTTTTTATCGAGCATCATGTGCTTCCTTGGAAATTTTTACATTATCTTTTAGTGAGCCATATGCCTCAAACACTGAATGAAAAACATGAGAACTTGTAACCTCTGAGAGAATTAATCCGTTAATAAAACGGCTAAGGGTTTCCACCTCATATGCTGCCCACTAGCTTTATATACTCCTATACTGCTTTACAAAAAGAAGATAATGGACACTTCCTGCTCATCCAATGAAGATGTCTGAATTTTGTGCATGGTGGGCAAAGGAAATAGATGTTTAATTTTCTGTTACRAGACAAGATATCTGAATTTTGTGCATGGTGGACAAGTGAAATAGATGTTTAATTTTCTGTTACAAGAGAAGCTGGGTGTATGGCCCTGCATTTAAAAGCATTTGATCTTTAGCTACTGCTGAAAATACATTGCATGCAAAGCATGAACTTGGCAATGAGAGCATTTCCAATTACACATCTTTGCTTTCATGCTCAGTGCAGTATATCAGTTCTCATTTGTGAGTGCACCAACTTCTCAAACCTCATGCTACATCAACCAGAATGGCATTATTTCCTCTCTTTTTTTTTCATAGTGAATTTAGTTTGAGGCATGTTCATTATGGTTTTTATTTTTCCTTGTAATAGGACTGTGCTGACACTAGTCATTGAATTAATGAGAACAGGTGTCTTTTTTGTATTTTTCTCCTTCCTGTTCACCCTGTTCTCCCACCCCCTCAATCCCTTTCTTTAAGTGGAGATCTGCTACTTCTTTGTTCATGAATAATGTGCTGCTTTTCAACTCAATTAGTACATAGCATCAAAAATGGCCTGTCAGGTGGTGTTACCTGAAGCTCCCCCTCTCAGTGGAAACACTTTAATATATGGTTTTGTCTTTATATTGTGCAACCTAATCAGTAGCTAAAATAGATGAAATAAGTAGAATAAATTTTAAGCTCCAAATAAATTGACAGTAAGTGAAAACTTCAGAGGTTAACTAGAGGATCTTGCAAGTTAACCCTCTTTCCTCTTCAGATGCTGTGTATCCTGGGTTTTAGCTTTCCCTGAGCTATCTGGACAGAACTGAGCACAACAGCTTTTTTAACTGGCTGATATATAAAGCAGTAGATGTAACATAGAGAAAGGTGTGCATCCAATCCAAAACAGGCAGTGGCAAAAGTTATGATTCCGTATAGCATTGAGCTGCTCTTGAAAAGTTTGGCTAACATAGTATAAACCTTGTTTGCAATTAAGAGTTTCGCTGTAAAGCTGCTGTAAGATCACTCTGGTTTAGAGCTGTAGGGCAGGCCCCAGATTTTTTCCGTATCAGCCTCCCCCATGTGCATCTGTGCGATGGAGTGGTGCTGGTCCTTCTCTCTGGAAGCCACGACCATACCTGGACACACCGGGCTGCTTTGCTGGGCTCACGTACCAGTAAAGGTTTGGTGGTAGCACTGATAACTAGTCTTATCTTCCACATAAAATGGTCACAGAATCACAGCGTCACAGAATGGTACAGGTTGGAAGGGACYTCTGGAGATCACCTAGTCCAATCCCCTGCCCAAGTAGGGTCTCGTAGTGCATGTTGCCCAGGATTGTTTCCAGAGAAATGTTGAAATGTTAGATTTTGTTTATTATCCCCAGTTTGTCAAAATGTGTGTGTGTGATTAACATTCTCTTACTRTGATTTTAAAAAATGTGCATAAGTCACATTGTGCTTTTAGGGTATATAATCTATTTCTACTGCATATGGTCTACAAATGCCAAATAAGGGGTTGCTATCACTTTTTACCGACTTTGGAAAGAGACATGGCCCAGGGTACATGGAGGTAGTTGTCTCTTTTTCTGACCTATTTTAATGGCAAGCATAAAGGTTGAGAAATGCAGAACCTTGTGCAGTCATGGCAAGGGCAAACAAACACAGCCCAAGGCTCAGAAATGTCACAAATATGCAATAAATTTGCTCTCTCCAAGGAACAGTCAGTACCACATTCTAGTGGGAGACTCCTAAATACTGAGATCTGTTCTGGGTATGGTTCCTTCTAAAAAGAGAATGCTAAAAAGTGTGTTTTGATGCTTCAATGGAAYATCTAAAATAAAACCTCAGACTTTGTCCATTTGTCCATCCTTGGACAATTTTCCCTCAAAAAATCTTCAGTTGTCAGAGCATACCTGGGCTGTATTAGGAAGAGTGTTGCCAGCAGGTCGAGGGAGGTGATCCTGCCCCTCTACTCAGCCCTGGGGAGGCCTCAGCTCRAGKACTGTGTCCACTTCTGGGCTCCCCACTACAAGAGACACATGGAGCTACTGSAGAGAGTCCAGTGTAGGGCTACRARGATGATCAGAGGGCTGGAGCAYCTGYCCTATGAGGAACGGCTGYGAGAGCTGGGCCTCTTCAGCCTGGRGAAGAGAAGACCGAGGGGGGATCTTATCAATGTGTACAAGTACCTGAAGGGAGGGTGTCAAGGGGACGGGGACAAACTCTTTTCAGTTGTTCTGTGTGACAGGASAAGAGGCAACAGGCAGAAATTGAAGCACAGGMAGTTCCGCCTGACCATGAGGGGGAATTTCTTCYCTGTGAGAGTGAYGGAGCMCTGGASCAGGTTGCCCAGAGAGGYTGTGGAGTCTCCTTCTCTGGAGATCTTCAAGGCGCGCTTGGATGCARCCCTGTCTAACATGCTSTAGGTGACCCTGCTGAGCAGGGAGGTTGGACTAGATGATCTCCAGAGGTYCCTTCCAACCTTACCCATTCTGTGATTCTATGATACATTTGTTCATGKTCCCCTGCTTTAGATTTCAGATTCAGGTAGGATGTTCAGTGACAACGGAAAAAAAGAAATAAATATTGTAGCACTCAAATAAAATTCTTTGTTGTCATTTACATGTTAAAAATTAACAATCGTGATATAAGTTACATTTAATGTCCAATCACACTGCAGTAAGTGCCTGGTCTAATATCAGAGAATCAAATGCATTATGCAGAGACTTAATTGGCACTGTTAGAACTTGTACTAATCTTTGAAATCAGTCAAGATTTTTTGAACTTTTGCTCATTTTTTGAGGTATATAAATGCAAGAAGATCCAGTCATTTAGATTAACTGCTTACTGATTTTTTGCCAGAATTTTCAGCTTTGATCAATTTTAGTTGCTTTTAAAATCTTCAGTCTGGAAGCCTTCACATATATTTTACGGAAAAATATTGTTTTAAACAGTAGTTTAAAGCATTTTAGCTGAAATCTCAGGATRATCTGTTAATTTATACAAAAGTCCTAAGAAAGTTGTAGATGTTCCAGAATTTAGAGAAATTCCTTATTTGTTCCGAATAGATATTGTAGTACATAATAGTACTGTGCTTGCACTGAGATTAAATCCAGATACTCTGAAGACAAAATTCTTCAAGCCTGATAGCAATTTGTTGAACATTTTCCAGCACTAAACTAAGAAATCACTCTTTAAAATTATTTCTAAAATACGTAAACAAGAGATGTTTCTCCCAGTTTGTGCAGTTCCTTGTCCAGTTTGTGAAATATATACAAGCAGAGGAAGGCATGGACTGGCAGAAGATCTGATTTATTGCCCTTTTACTTATGACTAAGTTACATAAATCCTGAATGACTCATTGAAGTATGATCTAAATTTTATACATCAATACAATAGATTCCAACTGTTTTAGTTAGAGCTGATTAATTTTTTAAAGGCCATTCTGTCATGTCTAGGTGCATAATGACCAGATATTTTTAGTGATATTCTTAAACTTGGGTATGYACATTTTGTCTTGATGCTTAAATATAGAAATATATATTTGAAAATGATGGTCTTGATATAAGATGTCGCAAGTCATGTACAGTGTTTTTTGGAGTATCACCAATCATTAAATCAGCTAGTTCATAAAACTTCAGAGTAATCTTATCCTTTAAAGTAAGGATGTGAAAGCTGCATCACCTGATATGTATATGTGTGTGTATATATACAAATATATATATATATTTATGTGTATAGTATAGGAGCACATAGAGTGAAGGCACACAGACCAGCACAGAACAAGCCTGTGCTGTCTGGAAAAAGAGATTGGATGATTTAAAGGTTTACTTTTTGTGTTTTCTCATTTGTATTTGACATGCTGTATTTTCATTCATTTTTATACTCTGTACTCTCCCTTCAGTGCAATTCATTTGAAAAATATTTTTTCATTTACTTTAATGTAACTACATCAAAAATAAAATGTATTTCTCCAGGGAATTAATGTCTACCTACTGTAGACACTATACACTATATAATTAACATAAAATGAGACTTAATTGTTTAATTTTTATCTGAAAAARGAGGTAAGTAATGTCTAGTATAAACATAAATAAGAATTAGTACTTTTCTATATGCTATTTTACCCTCAAAAATTGACCTCCTTCTTGCTAGTTGGATATATATGACAGAGACACAAATACTTGCTGCAACCCACACAAGGGATGCAGCAAAAGCAAAGAACTGGCTTGAATRGGTATCCGTGCTAAGATCCCATGAGATAAAGCTATTTTTATAAAGCTATTGGTTAATTGTGTTGTCTAAAGGATGCATGAGAATCAAAGCTACTGCCTGTAATGCCACATACCTCACCATATCCTCATTTCTCTAAGACCTCCTGTTTTGAAGTCCTTGTAACTCAATTGCCCTAGTTTAATTAGAAGTTCAAGGAGAGATATTTTGAAAAAACAAAATACTTATACTCAATAGGAAAACTATGGTAACAGGGTCACAAGCAGTTACATTGCAGTCAGTAGTACTCAAAGCCCCAATCCTTCCTTTGTGCTTGCTGCCCTACAAATAGGCAAAACAAAACCCAGTCTGCTTCTCAGCTTACCACCTAAGTCCCTGGTCCTACCACTGCACTGTAAAGATGATAGTAGGTATTTGTATCTCCACCAAGAAATGGTTGGGTGTGCAGTCCTAAGAGTCCTTACGCAGGATTTTGGGTGTTAAAAACCAAACTGTGTTTATTACATGTCCAGTGGAGGGTATTTAAAGGGGATTGATTTAAAAGATATAGGGAGTCGTATTTTGTCCTGAATTATTTCTGTTCATGCTCAGTGATAAATGTCTTTCTGGAACTGATCCAGCAAAAGTGACAAAAAATGAATGATCTGGTTTAGCTGGGGGCCTCTCTGCCCAATGTTCTGCTTGTTTTACAGTCATTAGTAGAGTAATCATTCATTTTCAGTGTTTACTGAGCAGTGGCTTTCTTCTGATAAAAAGTGCTAATTTTACCGGATTTTATCTGGGCTCGGAAGTAGAGAAATGTGGACTACTTGCTGAAGATGAAGCTGAGTCAACAAAACTCATTGCATTCAAAATACATTGTCATATAGGTGTTTTTTATCCTGCAGTGTTAAAAGGTGAAAAGCTACTGCTTTTATCCAGCGCGCCATCCAGTCATCTSAGCAATTACTTGCTTAAAGCAAATGACGTCTAGATACTGGAGGAAGATAAAGTTAAAAGTCACTTCATTAAAAATAGTTTTCTCCTTCAAGAAATAATTTAGCTTTTGAAGTAAATTGAACACAAAGAGCAGGAAGGAAGAAGAAAAAATGTGAAATTTTATCATAACATTTTAAGTTTGATTATGTCACAGAAAAAGTAAATGGCAATAGACTATAAAGGAATTTAATCCATAAAGGAAGAGAAAAAGGTTAAAGAAGTCAACAGTAATTAAATGGTGATTGAAGCTGAAGGAAAATTGATCTGTGTTAGCTGAAGGCCATTCTTGCCTTTTGGGATGTTATGCATCGGTGAAGAGGGGAAAGAAAGGTTTTTCCTGTTTTGATATGGAAATATATGTCACATCTTCTTAGCCTATGGTGCTGTGACTCAAGACTGCAGAGAGTTTCTGGTACACTGACTCCAGTGTCCTACGCATGCTTGTGGGTATTGTGTAAAGATAAGATGCTCTAACAAAGCTCGGCAAGGTCAAAAGGCATGGGAGCTTCAGCAGTTTGCACGCTGTTTTGTCTTGGGGCAAAAAAGAAAAGCACCCTAAAGCAAATGAATCTCAATAGGGACAGCACTGACACGTCCATGTAGAAGCTGTGCAATATCCAGGACTCAGTGATCACTACCCACCACACACAAAATCTGGCAGTTTGATCTACTTTTTTGGAGGGATACTTAGATGTGCTGACATGGATAGATACGAAAGGAGCATATATTTACACTGACTTGCATAGAGAAATTTTWAAAAAGTCAGCAACATTGCCAAGTACTTTAGAGTTTTGGATAAGTGCTTTAGAGGTTACATTGATTAGGTTTCTGTCAGGGCATGAAGAAATAAAGCTAGACTTGTGACTCTGCTCAAGTTAAATATTCTCCACAGCAAAAGCATTAGTTAGTGCTGCTGTAAATGCTAGTTTCCAGACCAGATAAGAATCCCACTTCACTGTTCTTGCAAAGATTGGTGCCTCTTCCAGGCAAGAGAACTTTATAAAACAGGAAATTACCCCTTTTGTGAGCACATACTATAAGCAAGGCTCAGCACTGTGCAGGACAAAACCTCATGGATGACTTCTGCCTGTGGCAGAAGAAATATTAAACTATGCTGATGAGTTATAAAACCAGCAATATTTACTGATTAGAGACCAAATCATTCAGTTGTTGCTTAATCACAATCTCTGTTGACATCGCTGGGTGTATTGAATGTGTTATGATTCAGTACAGTATGACTTAGCTATAGCTGTGTTGATTTGTGAAATTAAGCGAATTAAATGAGAAAATCAAGTCATTTGCATTACTTAAAGAATAACAGACAGCAACTAAATGTTCTTAGCTACAGTTTTTATGAGCATTTTGTCACTAGAGAGAGCTGTAGATACGTACAATTAATAACATTTATGTTAAAAAATACATTAATTCCTCYCTCAGTGAGGAATTAGGACAAATAACAAATAAAGCATAAAAACCTTTTCTCTTATAAAACTCTAGTGGGAATCTGTCCCTTCTGCAGTGAATATGCYACTGCCTGCCATTGTCTTGTCTGAGCTTGCCAAGCACAAAAATATAAGAATCATTTCAGAGGGCCTTGTCAAAAAGTAATAGAGAAAGAGAAAGCTAATTTATTATTAAAAGGCATTTCTGAGCTATATTTCTCACCACCAACTTCTAAATGTAGGAGAATAGAGATGCTTTTCATTTAGATTAAGGTCAGGATGAATATTAACATTCTGGTTTCTACCAGTTAAGATGGCAAGCATCTCAGAGCATTTCTTCTGTCATTTCTTGGTGTGCTGATATCGTAGTTGCAATTCCAGTCCATTCACTCAAGTATCAAAAAAAAAAAAAAAAAATTGTTAATCCTATGGCTTGACAAATGGCATYGTTTTCAGCTTGTTTTAGTTAAAGCTAGTATAAGTTTCCAGTGGTCATTTAAATATTACTTTTTAACACTGTAATAAAGGGTTATTAATATTTATATCAGTTTTTAATGGTAATATCTAAGTGAAATATTGCATCTTATCTAACCAGCAACTTATGGCTTCCTTCTTGCAACTCTTTTTCGTGCTGCTGGTCACCACACAAGCCATTCCCTTCACTTCGGTAAGTTCTAATTGGGACACTAATGCGTTGTAAAGTCCCCAAACCAATTCATAGCAATTTTTTAGGGCACACAATCCAGTCTATTCTGCTTTACTGTGGTTCAGATTTAAGTCTGTGTATTCCAGGATCTAACATTAAAATGACTTTCACCATCTTTTTTTCCCATAAGGCAGTCCTCCACAGATAATTTAGGAAGTAAGGAGTGATGATGTGTTGTGAGGTCCAATTAGGATTAATTCATCAGTAAATTCACAGACTTAGAGATTAAAGCCTCTGGAACTATTTACACTGAAGTTCACTACAGCTAGGGTTAGTGAGACTTGAAAATTTTAGTGCTTGAATGTTTGTTACTGTAAATTTTAGGCATCCACCTATGTTCAGACTCTCCAAGAAGAATATGCTAAATGGAGACTGTCTCATGTGCTGGTGCCTTTGGGAGAGATAAGTTCGGGCCTAGCACTAGCAGCACAGTGAAGCATGGAGATGACCAGGTCTCTTAGCAGGTCTAGCACATGAAGACTTTGGCCATTCTGCATAYACACAACGTTGAGCAAGTTCACAAGTCCATCACAGTAACCGTTCATGGGTTGCTCTTAACTTGTAACAAATAAAAAGCAATTTTTCTGAGGTTTGAAATAGCTCAAGTTGCCTGGTGTTTGCTGTATAGAGGTGGTATRTGGCTATACAGAGTTTATACACTGTCCACAGCTCTGGTGACASCAGGGCCTCAATTCATCTGACTAAATATAATCTCCTACAGCAGAGCTGTGTACACGTGAGCTTGTCACCGTGGGCTCCCTGTGGAGGCCATAGGATGTGCTGTACACCTCTAAAGTAGGTCAGATGAATCATTCCTTAGAAACTGCCTTTCCTCTGTGGAGTACAAGAGGAACCTGGATGACTAATGCCGATGTAAACATCTACACTGCAGATGTTTGAAGCTAGGTGATATAAATCCTAAAAGTAAGGATGAGTGGTTGAAATGGCAGGCAGCAATTCAGTGGGAGTTGTGAAAGTCCCGGTAACAAATAATCACTGGATTTAGGTGCCTAAATAGCAGTTGGTCTTGTAAATCTCTTGGCTAATCCAGCCTTTTGGCCCAAACTCAAAATCACCACTGTATCAGAATTTGCAGTTTTGAGTGAGATATCCAGAGATCCAGTCCAGCACCTCGGGTGCAACTCAGAAAACCCAGGAGACGGCGCACCAAAGGCAGCCTGGCCCCACTGCAGAGTCTTCTCACATGTGGACACTATCTTGAAGACCAGCATTTAAACTCTTTCAGAAGGGCACAGGCCTTCTTTCTCTTTCATCACAAGCTCTTTTCCTGAAGTTCTACTTTGCATCGATTCTTTGACTTATAATGATACTAAGTGTGGCTGTACAGCTTCACAGTTTGGGCATTCACCTTGTAAGGAGCACAGCTGAATCCTGTCTCCACACTAAAAGCCATTAATGTGTGTTATCCAGTGATCATATAACCTGAAACACAGAAAAAGGCACAGATGATGAGATCTAAACTGAGACTTCCCTTCCAAAATAAATGTTCTGCCACCTGAAAAATGTTGCCATGTTTCAGCTGTGGTAACTTTATGAATGCCATGGTAAAAGAAGGGAAAAGGTTACTTCTTTAACAAGAAGGGAAAGGGTTACGGTCCAAAAATAGTCTATTGATTTTGGGGATATTTTCTAAAAACAGTCTGCCAGTTAATGCATGGATGGATGTAGTCCTGAATCATCTTAGGAAAAGGCAGGAATGGAGCCTCAGTCTCCCACTTCTCATGCTGTTTTTAACTGCTTTGCAAATATCGGAAAGGGGTTGGAAAGGCAACACTACTTTTTCCAGCCCTCGTGCTAAACCAGTTCTCATAAGAATTCTCTGATTATGCCTAATCAATTGAGTGTCTCAGTTAACATAGCTGGATAAACACCACTTTGTACCTCGTGAGAGTGTCCTTCAAAAACYTGAAGCCATACCAAAATAAGGAAAATATAATAATAAATTCTGACAGCCTATATGTAAAAAAGAAGCAAGGCTTGCAAAACTAATAAAAATATTTTTTTATGCACCTCAGGAACAGGAGGTTTTCCAGAGAGCCTGCTGGGCCACTTGATCATCACGATACAGAAGGAAAAGATCACTTCAGAGAAGTTTAATGAATTACATGCATCAGCATTCACTGTGAAAGAAACTAGGGACATTTCTACATGGGAACATTTCTTTGTGAGATACTCAGTAGACTATGTCTCTGAAATTGAAATGACTGCAGAAGAGGATACAGAACAGATTGACAACTGAACCAAAAAAAATTGCTAAGAATACGTGTTATTCAGGCGAAGTTCTAGGACAATTCAAAAATGTAATAGATGAATTATTAATAGSGGTGTTTAACTTCTTGTGTGAAGCTGCCTGAGTAACTAAGGATTGGAAAGCGGCAAATGCGGCACCAGTTTTTAAAAATTGTTCCAGGGAAGATCTGAGGAACTACAGGCCTGTAAGACTGACATCTGTACAGGGAACATCAGTAGCTTGTTACTGAGAACAGAAGTGAGGCACATTTGGATCTACTCTTTTACTTTGTCCAGGTAAATACTGCTTTACAAATTCAGAGTTCTTTGAAACTCTGGTCTTACACAAGTAGTAGTTTCTGGGGCTCACATACAGGAGAATAATGCACGCTTTACATTGAGCTACTTGACTAATTGACTAATCCTGTTGACTGCAATTGTGTTTGACTTAATGGAGCTCATCAAGTTTCTGCCCAAGGATTTGAGTGGCATGASGCCACAATTGCTTTATGTTTCCATTTCTTGCATTGCTTAGAAAACTTGCATACATACACATTGGATTCTAACTGATGTCCTTCTAGCTTCTCTTATCCTCATTTTTTGTGGGGGGATACTTTGCTTTGGAATGAAATAAATTGCTCACAGARGAAGGTACCACTCACCACAGCTGAGTGTGTTAATGTAGAATCCATGGTAAGGTTATGGCTATTTGTCAGCTAAGGAGGACTACTGAATGGTGAGGGGCATGCCTTCTTCTTTCATACTGAAAATTCTCAGAAATAAATCCTATACCAGCTGAAAGAAAAATATTACAAGTAGTATTTCTTTTGGGTGTTTTTAGTAAAGAGATAGTAAAACTTAGTCAATGATAAATTCACAGTAAACAATGGGAAGTAGTATCAAAAACAAGTTCCAAAGAGCATGTGATCAACTTACCTTGGATGCAACTGCTTAATTGTGGCAAAAAATGTAATCAATAGAAGAACCCCTATATAAAATTATCAGCTATAAAGTTTCTAGCAAAAGAAAGCAGTTACCACACAAGATAGACTTAAATCGTGAAACTCATTGCCATGGATGTTACAGAAGCCAAAAGTATGAATATACTTAAAAAATAATTGCAAAAATTAATGGAAGGGCCCATGAAGGGCTGTTAAGCTCAAAAGACTTTGATATAACTTCTGGCTCTTGTAGGCCATCATTCACAAATTGCCAGGACCTAGAAATATGTACCAATGAAAGCATTGTATTAGGATTTTCTTATAAGCATCTTTCAGTGGGGAGTGTCAAAGTCAAAGTAGTCAAATTTCTTCATGCTCTCCTGCTTTGACCGAATATGACAATCACAATTGCACCACTAATCAAAAGAAATAGTAGCCAGAATTTATTTTAAGTGTAAACGGAGTTGATCTGAACTGCTTTTCTTAGCTGGCCATCTACATATTAAAAAAAGAACAATTAAAACCTTTTAATGGTTTCTTGAATGCTCTTTTAAGKACAAGTTGCATCATATATAAATAATAACAACCCCTCAGCAGCGTGATCCTCCATTTGCAGTTAATACTAATGTATTAACAAAAAATAAAGGGGCTTAGTGCTTTCCACTGCCCAGGCGCCGCCCTGCCAATGCACTCCTACTGTAAGTGCGTCTGGAGAGCAATTGTGATCTGAAGAAATGTTTCATTCTTGAAAGAACTTTTATTCTCAGTGGAACACGCTTGAATTTTACAGATCGCCACAAAAAAAAAAGTTTTTTGTTAATAGTTGGTGAAAGAAGCCTGAGGAAAATGTGTACCTAATCCTATTAGCTGACTTAATATAGAATTATTAAAAGCCTTGATACACCGGATTTAACACAATCTTTCTAGCAGGGTGTGATGTAATCTATTTTTGTTCCTCAGCTAGCAGATGGCTTACCTTTAAGTAATTTCCAATATGTTAGGAGATCAAAAGCCATCCCTACGCCACCGCGGCAGTAATCGTTCCTCTCTGCTGGGGGTTGCYTGGTGCTGCGGTGGGGATATGCAAAGGCTGCTGGCATTTCCAAACATAGAAGGCCGACATTTCTTCAGACTTTGAAGTTAATAATCCTTCAGAAGTTAAAAAACTGAGAGATTTTTCAAAACCCTTTTAATGTTCTATATGCCATGTGCTGAAGTAACTATCTGTAAGTAATCGCTGCAGAGACCGGAGCGGGCGGTGCCGCAGGACGCGAGCGCGGCCCCGCCGCGGCCACGAAGTCCCCAACGCCGACACGTGGAGTCGCCCGGGGCATCGCTCCGCGGCGGCTGCAGGAAGCCAGCGCGCTGTAGGGAGCTCCAGTTTCCCTCCCTGGGTCACTGTTGCCTGGCTGTTTGGCGAGGGAAAGAACATCCCACTTGGAAAAGAGGAGCGGGGGCCCGAGGCCGGCGTTTGCTCTGGAGCGGAGGGCTCAGACTGTTCGAGTAAAGCAAGCCACATCTTTAAAAAATTGCCTACTGGGCAAAACCTTTCTGGTTTACGATCACATCATGTTTCTGCGGTAATTACAGATTTTGCTCCTCTTGCATTAAGAGTAATAGYTAACATAACCGTTATTCTCTCCACATGGTGTAGCAATTGGAAACATCTAATCAACTCTTTTTCTGCAGACAAAGCGTACACAGATTAGTGTCCAAAAATAATAATGAAATCGGTTTCTATTTAAACGGTGTTAAAATAGACTCATTAAAATATTTAAATTATTTAAAATGAACTTCGGATTTAGGTTAACCTATATGAAGACCTAAGTTTACTAAAATATCTAGGGCCATTTCATGTTAAATTAAAAATAATACTTGAGCTAAGCAYGTTTATTCTTCAAGTTTTAAGAGAGACCATTCAAGAGCAGTAAGCCAGTGAATAAACACCTGGAAAAATGTTTGCTTTTGCCAGCTGTAGCTTCTCTGCAGGTGCAGAGAAAATTTTTTCCTGCATTTGGACTTACTGAAGGCATTTATTCAAGTTGAGGAATTAAGCTCTGTAAAAACAGGAAATTTTCCTTGATTCTTTCAATCTATGAATATAAATTTGTTGGTAGAGACATGAATCTATTAGTTTTAGTTTCTTAAACAGTAGAAGTCTCAAGGCCATTAATAAAATACAGATAATACTATCTCAGCACATTTTAACGTATTCTGATAACAAAAAACATAAGTATCCAGAACATTCCAATTACCTAGAAACATTTTTCCATCATTTTCCCACAAGCATCCAAAACCAATTTGTAGGTTAGCCAAACATGAGCCAAACATTAATCATCTAATAATAGGAAGTACCATGTACTATTTTACTACCATGGTGCAATGMAAAAATAAAAAGGCTGAAAAATGTGCAGTAAGCCATAGCATTACTAAAATATGCATACTGCCTGCCCACGTGGCTGGCAAAAAGAAGTACGTTGTTAGACTGCAAGGCAGCGTGTCCCAGTGGTTACCTGCCAGCTAGAACCATCGCGTCTTTAAGAAACTAAAGTACAAATGATTGGTTTTGGGAAGTGCCTGGGCTTCAGGTTGGCCAGGACTGAGCAGTGCGCTTATTATTATTATCATTATTATTATTATTATTATTATTATTATTATTATTTCCAAGAGGGACTGAGGCACTTGATGGTGGCCCAAGGCTGGCTGTTGCATCTGGAAGCCAGCACCTAGGCACACCTGAGAGTGCCCTGGATGCCGCCTACATTAAGAAGAAGAAAAATTAAAACCTTTTAACAGAGACAGCCCTCTGCGATGGTGCAGGCACAAGGTGGTATGCCTGTAGTGCTGGGCGCGGGGCTGCCATGGGACCATGCGGCTCTGGCAGCTCCAGCACTGCCACTGCGCCCGCGCGCCCCGGGGGCGAGCAGAGGATCAGAAGGTCTCATTAGCTGCTCTCTGCTGAATTCGAGCAAGTGCAGAAACCTTCTTTCGCTGTTAAACTCCCTCAGCGGGAGAACTGACTCAAAGAAAGGTCAGGGCAGGACCATGTCAGAATTCTGCAGGAAAAGAAAGAAATTATGCCGAAAGCACGGCCAGAAGTATAGCCTTGGTCCAATTTACTTCTGCCAAGGCTGCAGTGAACGCAGCAACAGTTTCAATACATTTGCAGGCTCAGGAATCAGCTCCATTTGTCCCAACATGAATACAAGGGTATATCTCACATTGCACACTCTGGGGTAGGGTTCAGCAACTCACTGCAAAGAACAGGAAAGAAATGTTGCCAAGGATACCCCTTATTCACAGTCACTCAAAAAAACCCAAACAATCTTGTGTTCTGGGCATACCATACAAGCCTCTTCAGCTTAGGGGAACTAGAAACAAAAATATTAAAACAATAGCTACTGATACCATTTTTGTATTAATTGTTGTATTAAGAACAGCCTCCCAACCACTCCCAGTGCAACCCCGCTAGCCTTGGCTGTCTGAAGCCCTTTCCCTTCCTGACAGTCCTTTTCTCTCTCTGCGGTTCGGGAATGCCCAGGGCAAGGTGAAGGTCTCTGCTAATTCTAGGTTTTATCCTTCATTTTCTTCTTCCTTCTTTTCCAGAGGAAAAAAATCTCTGCATGTGAAGACTTACCAGTCTTCTCCAGGCCCTCTGCAGCCAGGCTGGCTGTGTACCACGTCCCCTTGCGAGCTCTCCCTGTCTGCCGCGCTGTGCATAAGGATTTCTGACACTCCATTTTGAGGTAGCTTGGGTGTAGTTCCCCCGCCAGCTGCCACTTCTCTCCTTCCTTTGATTCCTCTGCTTATCTCTCTTTTTGCTTGTATTTTAAACAAAGTACAGAGCTTTTCATCCGTCCATCTCCAAAACCCAAGAACTATCTATTTTATCCCTATTTACAAGTTAGGAAAATGAAGCATGGAACAGGGATGTGATTTATTCAATATAGCCTAAGATCCTGGGGAAAGGAATAACAGCCAGGTCTTCCGAATTTATCTGGCACTTCAGTCTGCTCTGTTTCCTCTCTAAGGTTTCCACTTTTAATAAAATGAGCCATTGTTTCAACCTCAATAGTTATTATTAATGAGAGCCCTACACTTAGGAGAAGGCTAAAACTACCTTAGAGTCTTACTGCTGATGCCAACAGAAATGAAATGTCTTCAGTGAAGTGTTATCAAACAGCAGGTTCAACCAACTAATAATGTGCTATGTGACCACAGAAGGAAAAACAGTCATCTATTTCACATTAGGAAGATCTCCTGGTATAATCATGGGAAATCAAATAAGATTTCCTTTGGTGGCACATGTCTTGCAGAAACATCTTAGTGCAAAGGAGTTCCTTTCAGATACATCAACATGGGAAATAAAAAGTACAAGGCCTCTGCAAGTTAGCAATAGGTGTCTGAAGAGGAATAGGAATCTTTTAGCCATTAAAATAGAAGGGAGAAATTTCCTGTCTGATTTGCACTCACATTTCTATCATTTWTTCTGTATTCTTTCCACTATCTATGCTGGACTGGATACCCAAACGAAACAAAAGGAATGAGTTTGCCATAGGCTGTAAACAGACAATATCAAGGGTTCATGCCAATTAAAACAAGAGCATGTCCTCAGGTTCATATCTCACTGTCTAGGGTTCAAGTCACCTATCTGAGTGCGTGTTTGCAAAATACAGACATCTTAGCAATGCTTCCCAGGTACATTTGCTGCATGGGATTTGAACTGAGAAGGAACATCAGCTTTAAAATGACTGGCATATTAGCAATAGCAAAAGACACTACTTTTTTTCGTACACAGCACAAGAAACAATTATGCACAAAACCTTCTCTGATATATATTCCGATGCAGGCCAATGGTACACAATCCATCCCATCCCAAGGTGTCTGGACATAAAGGGCTTGTCAAAATGAATATGAGATGACTACTGTGTGTCTGTATATATAGAAAAAAGCAGAGCACAGCAGTGACTGCACAGCACTTTCTGTATTCCTACTGTGTACCAGGCAAAGATTTTTCAGTTCATACATCATTCACAACTTGCTACAGGGATTCCACAAAGCCAGTACATATCCTTTACACAAAGGAAGGGGGAAAAAAAGAATAGATTCAGAAAAGAAAAGATTCTGAAAATGTGTCTGCTGGATGAGTGGTCAGTGTCAGGGGCACTAACAATACACCAAGCTTAGCAAGAAGCAAAATAAATAAGTAAACAGAGATATCACCTCTACCCCATCCAAGTCACTGTGAAATAGAGCACTGCCACAGCACATCTTCTCAGTGGGGAGAGAGAAAGAAATTGTTGAAGGTTTTTCTTCCTGTTCCCCCAAGAAATACTTGTACCATTTAGCATACAAAGGGAAAGAGAAAGAGGAACGGACAGAAGAATCTACAGGTTGGATTCAACTCACCCAGCTTTAGCAACATACAAGGTATCTCGTTTAGGACACTTATTGAGGCTCTTTTATAGTCAGTAGGAATAGGGARGGCCCTCCAAAGGCCATATCTTTCCTCTCTCTTCACAAGCTTTTGTAGGAATCTGACAGCTGCAAATGTGGACATGGACAGACAGTGGATAAGTGCTGTTGTGTTTGCTCATTAAACATAATACTTTCCATTTTGGCCAGGGATTGAACCCATAACCCCTTGAACTGAAAAAAAATCTCATCTTTTTTTTTGCAGAGGACAGTCTGTACAGGGACAGACAGGAACAACTTGTCACCAGTGGACCTGTACGGACAGTGACACAAAAAAGAGTTGAAAGACAGTGGCAAGACAGAGCAGGTAAAACATAGATYTGGAAAATCTTTTTAGGTTAGATTCCTTTTGGAGATAGAAAATAGTGAAATGAAAGACTTTCTTGGCACATATCATTCACGGTGCAACCACAGAGCTGCATGCAGAGCAGATACACCAAAAATGAATCACCTTTTACCCTCAGTCTCAAAAAAATTGTTGTTAAAAATTATAATAATAGCTAGTATGATTCCCAGCTGCAGATGATGCCTGTTGTTGTGTTTCTTTATTCATCATCTTTAATTCACTATGTAAGTAAACTGTGCTGAAAAGAAAATGTTGAAGGGCTTCATGTAGAATTTACATCACCACAGGTTCTGTGCCACAAGCAGCAGTTAGAAAGTAGTTTATAGATCCTTTATAACACACAAAGGAGTACTGCAGCATAGTGCCAAGTCCAGATCTAATCTTGAAATGCATTTTAGCTCGGAAATGAATACTGTAATGCATACTGCCTGCTAATTTGGTTTCAACCATGTTTTATCTCCTGGGGTTCTGAGCTGATTGTAACAGAAAAAGGTACCAAAACAGTCTCTTGTATTAAAATATATGGGTTACATATGCACCAAGTTTTACACAGAGTTTAGACTTAAACATCGGCAACATAAAGCATGTTGGGATATAAACTGTTTTCAGATGTGTATAAGGACTTAAGTGGAAAGCGAAATATTAATGCTACTCAAACTGGTGGTGGAGTCCGAACCCAGAAGGAGAGTTGTCAGTTTATGAAGGAAAGCTGCTGAGTTTCTCAAAAGCTATAGCCTTGACATTGAGGTTAGGTCTATTTCTCCCTTATACAGCAACGTGTTGCATTATGGCTGCCTAAATATTCCTGGAAGCATTTCAGACATTTTGTGACCCAGATGTGGATTACATGTAACACTAACTATGTACATGCTGGAGATGATTACACTGGGAGCTTTCAGATTCCATTCTGCATGTGTAGCACTGAAAAGAAACTTGACTTGTACTTATGAAATTCCTTTTGACCAAAAGAAAAACAGAAGGAAACCCCCTTTGGAGACTTCCATAATGGGAAACAGGAAACAGGGCTGTCAAGAGTGGAAAGTTTGCAGCACAGGAAAAACAATGGACTATATAAACATAAATGCCATTATCAGATACTCTGCAAAGGCCTTGCACTAGGTCTGAAGTTGAAAATACACAGTCGTTTGTGTTTTCATTTAGATCTGAAGATTGGTTTAGGGACTATTCCTGTTCCTGTTGAGATCAAGTGGTATTTTGATATTGACAGATGGGCATGGGTTAAAACCCTGGGGTAGTAGTTTAATAAAAGATATTCTTTCTGAAGTTTCCAGCATCTTGAAATGTTTCTGCTCCTTGTTTTTGCAAGCAGTTGAATTGGAGCAGTTGTTACAAAGCTTTCTTGAGTAGCAATGCACCCTACGTATTAAAAGAAGAATCCTGGTATGTCAAAGTCCCATCTATGACTTTAATTTCTCTGCAGAAAATGGCAGATCATTCATCAGCATGGGAGCATCTGTTCTAGGGAAAGTACAGCAGCACCTAATTTACATCTCACTTAGGGACGCTTTTCCATGAATTCCCTGAAAGGAAGAAAATACAGAGGATGCCATCGTCTGGCTTCCTTGTACATGAGGATGGCAAAGAAAGGAGCCGATTATTGAATCAGAATACTCCTAAAGTGCACAAGAACTCTCTGCTTGGAGAGGCGCTGTTGTAGAGGAGACCCAGGTGACYAATTCAGGCAACTGTCTCTGCACTGTAAATGTCAATATTTAGGTGAGATGGATTCCACCCTTCTCTTCTGCTTGTCTAGGAGGAGCCCAACAAGGTCATCTGCACCATTCTGCCTTGTAAAAGGCAGAAGTCGGATCAGTCTTCTCCAGCAAACTGGCTCTCTTCTGCAGACACAGTCACACAGACCAGGACGGGACTGTCTCTCTTGTGCAAACGCTGCAACTGCAGAAGATTGCAGAGAAAGAATAAACTCCCCACCAGGTGGAATATACATCTGCTGGCTTTCCATTGCCTTCAGTAACAGGGTAATGCAGGGGTCTGTTGATGCCGCTCTGTCTCTGTTTCTATGCAACTGCTTGTGAGAGCTGGAAATTGCTCTTAGAGACTGTAGACTGTTTTAGACTTGGTAATGGAGATTGTGTGTTGACTGGATACACTGAATGTATCACTTATCTTTTATCTTTAGATACTTCACAGTATTATTATTCCTACATTTGAAATCATACGGTTGGTAAAACATCAATACATTTTAGTTTACTAAAGCCAACACCAAAGATTTTAAAAGGTCTTTTCTGCTTCAAGAATCAGAAATTAAATATTTTTATGGCCTCTAGAAAATTYTTTCATCTCAAACAACTTCATTGGCAACATTTAGATCGGATAATCGGATTACAACAACATTGAAAGATGCACCCCCAGTGAATGACTAATGTAATATCTGTGTAATACAAAAAGCACCAAGTCTCCTACCTGAAGTAGCACCATGCACTCAGCATGGTCTTTACTATTGCTACTCTTAAAATAATATGATTTAATCAAAGCTAGCTGGTTTAGTTAAAAGGCAAGAAGTGTGCATTAGCAGCACAGAGTCAAATAATACTTCTTCGGTTTCCAAATGCTGTGCTATGCACAGAGCTCTTTCTCCTTGGGAACTGTTTCATGGCATCCCTTGGGCATCTGCCRTCCTTGGTGGTCACTAACAGGCAGGAAGGGGTCTTCATCTCTGTTTGAAGGAGGCTCTGTGTTTTGGGGTTTTTTGCTCCTTGTACCTGCAAATAGGTCTTCTCTTTGTGATCCTCAGTCCCACTGTGCCTCAGCATTGATCCTAATTCTTCTTACTGGCCTCTTATTTTCAATTTCTTTCCTTTCTAGAGTCTGCAAGCAAGTGAAGAACAGAGCAGTAGTGTGAAGAGGACACAAAAGCACTCATTTGCTTTTGTGGTCACCCTTTGCTCCACGCCATTCTGGACGATTCTCCCAAAGTGATGATTATATAGTGGTGATTATGCCGCACCAAGGGGACAGCTGAGTGCTTCCATCTGTCAGAATATTCTCTGCATTTTTTAGCTCTGCCATTCTATGAGGTTTTTCTAAATGAGCTGTGACTGAGGGAAGTACAAAAATTAACTGTGTCTCTTTAGGATATAAGGTGTAAAATTAAAGCGATCAGAAAGAAGAAACCATGTTTCTCACAGCCAAAGGCTCGACTTCTGTCGGTTCAGTGCTGGGTTCTCTCCACCATTGTCTGCCCTCAGAATTAGATTCCAGTTGCCGTTTTCTGAAGTACCTCATTGACTACAGTTTAAATTTTCCTTGTGTATGATTTGAAAAGCCAGGCTATACTTTCTGTTCACCCCAGCCGTATCATTTTCAATGACTCCTTTATTCTGAAATTAATGACAGTGCATRCTTCGGGGTCCGCTTGTACAGATCCTACGAAAAATTGACTTCAGGCTGCYCTAGTCAACGAGAAGAGATAGGACCTCCACAGGGCAATTCATCTTCCCTATCTTAAACACTTATTTTAGGACAGAAAAAAAAAATCACCCTCTGGAAGTGCCTATCTCTTCCGATTGACTACTGAAGGACCCTAGTGACTGGCATAAAATAAATGCCTAACTTCAGGGGTCAAAGATGAAAGCAGATGAATCCTCTCATAAACAGGCAGCTGAATGTTGCACCCAGGCTGTGTCACCTAACTGGAAAAGGACTCAGGGACTCCAGACACAAGTTAGAGTCCCCAAACTGTGTGTCGTCCCAGGAAAACAGACTTTCTTCAAGGACTGAAAAAGAATGTTACTGAAATGCTCCTTTGGTAGTAACCTAGGAGAAGAAAAAGCAGGAATATCTCAGGGAGAACATTAAATACAACCCAGTATCTGCCAGCAGGACGAACCCCAAGCTATACRTATTGACTGCTAAGAGGTACCTTTAACTTTGCATGACAGGATTGTATTAAAAATAACTAAGAGACTCTTTTGAAACTTTTTATGAAATCACATTAACATAAAAATCAAGGAAATGAAAACTTTCTTTTCAGAGCATAAATTATTAAGCTTATAAAGCACTTCATATGCCATCTGCATCTTCCACCTACCAGGGTGGGCCTGTTGCACCAGATTGTGTTCCTTTCCTGGAACAGGCTGCATGCTATTTGCAACTTTTTACATTGTGAAAGATGCAGTGAGAAAACCTAAAATGGGACTGCAGGTCAGTAGCTTAGTTCCTCTTCTTTATGCTGAAATACAGTCCCAACGATTGGTAGGRAATCTTCTCAAAATTCTGCTAGAATTTTAGCCATAGAAGAGTAATCACTCTTGAAAACATATTTCCTTCCCTTCTGTACGTCTGATCGGAAAAATGAACAGCTTGCAAGACCAAATATTTAAGGAAAAGTTCCCAAAGAAATGCAAATGAAGACAAACAAACTCAGTAAAAGATTTTTTTTACATCTGCACATAAGGTGCTTTTATAGCACTTAATATTTGTCAAGAATATTCAAAATGTTGAACCTCTCACAGTGAATAGAAGTCAATAATGGAAAGAATAACAGAAACTCAAGCTTGGGATGCACCTTTGTTGTGCAGATTTGATTTCAATCATGACTATTTGATTCTTAGTTTTGCTGGTTTCACACTAACCATTGTACAGGTATTGCTCATTTTGCTCAACCAGTTTGGAAAATGGCAAAGCTGAGAAAAATGATGGTGCAGGGACCAGCAGGTGATGCTGCAAGTGAGCTCATTTTCACTGTTATATGTTGCTTAGAAACATGACTCTTATCTCCCCTGGAACATGAAGGATTTTACATGTGCACATGACAAAGCTGATGACTTTCAGATGACAAGTGTTGCAGAATAATTAGTTTTGAGAAAATCCAGGTAAGGAAAGTAGCTAGTTTAACATCATACTTGGGCTTTCTAAAAGAAATGTTGCAATGAGTAGTGTTGTCTAGGGTTAATTTAGTTACTCTTTAGAAAGAGAGGTAGACTGGCAGGTTAGCAGTGCTGCTGAAAAAGGTTTTCAATCTGCTTCCGTTATCCCTCAGTATCTGGAGCAGTAGAGCCCCAGTTGCCCGCACCCCTGGGAAGATAGCTTTGCGTTTAGCRGTATTTGGTTTACAGTACATAGAGAATCTTTGTCAGCTGCAGGCTAGTCATAAATGATGCCTGTCAGGTCAACATCATGCAGATAGATGCATGCTTTAATCATGCAAAGGATCGTGCAGTCGCAGTTGCCTTATTACTGGCTTCAAGAAGAGAGCTAGCTAACGCCATTGCCAATGGAGATTTGCAAATGAGTGTGCCCTGCGTTTCCCCTCGGTCGTCCGCACCCTCCGCGGACGATGTGAGCACCTCGCCCCCGCAGGCAGGCTCAACCCGGGCAGGGGAGCACCGACCCCAGGCAGGCGGCCGGGAGGAGCGCGGCGGGCGCTCGCAGTTAGGCAYGTTGAACGTCTTCTGCTGGTCACTAGAAGCAGCCACCTCAGTCTGTGTAGGGAAATTAGGTGCTCAAATTGCACAGACCGGGCCAAGCACCTGAAATTTCATCACAGAAGTGCAGAAATTAGGTATTCAAATAAAGCAGATTGGCTAGCCCCTTYGGGTAACGGGCAGCGCTGCTACCGCTGGTCTCCCTGGGCTACACTGCTGCTCGACCACCTTTGCCTGCCCTGTTATTTCCATGGGGCTGTATTTCCCCTCTGCCCCCCCGTAAGCCTCTGTCGACAGGGACTCCCGGAGATGGTGCCAGGCTGTGGAGCAGCCCGGGGGGCAGTGGGGCCGCGCGGGGCGGGAGCAGCTCTGCCGCTGCCAAGCCGCGCTGCCTGCAGCCCGAGCCGGAGCAACCCGCTCAGCTCAAAGAGCTCCTGCAACAGGTGTAGTRTGGAAGATGACAAGTCTCTTCTACTTTCATCTCTGAGAAAAGCAGCAGCATAATGAAGATAAATAGGAATTTTACAGACAGGTAATCACACGATAACAGATCCCTGCTATCTAATACCACCAGCGCTATTTCAAATAGTGTTAGGGCTTGCCTGTGCCCACCAGCATCAAGTTCTGCTAATCAGTGATCTGTAAATGTGCACGGTTCATTAGGGCTCCGAGAACAGCTGTCAGTGTCCGCGCAGGATCAGATTACAGGATATCATTAACTGGGAATCTATATCCGCTTCGAGGCTTTTGTTACAACTAAGTCATAATTCTTCGGTTTTTTTTCAAACTGTCCAGGAAACCAGAAGAGCTAAAGAGTAAAGTTTCTGTTTTACTTGCTTCTGTTCAATATCATTTTAATGTGCATTCACAAGAAAGCTGTAAATATGATGTTCATTGTAACTAGTGCAATAAAACACAGAATAGCTTCATGGCTCTTACACAAGCCCTTGTTCAAGCTTTACAACAGAATTGTTTTAATGGAACAACTTAAATCCCCTTTAATCTTTTACCGCCTGTAAAATATTTTTAAATATATATAAAGAAAATCACATTATATATTTCAGAGCAAGCTTTTCAGTTTGCTTTTGTGACGCTTATCTGATTAAATTGGTTTGACTATTATTGCATGSCTAAAGTACAGTTCTGGAAACRTAAGGTGGAGTATGCTCCTTCTCATGGACTGCACTCTAATTACAGTTGTTTGACTTTAAATGCTTCCTATTGAAATAAGTAATTTATAATGTAGAAAAATGGTGATTTTTTTCCTTGCCATTCCCTTCTTTCACTTATTTTCTGCATTAGTTCTAAGTGAGATCAAGCAAATCAGAAAAAAAGAAAAAGATAGATTCAAAATTGATAGAATTAAGAACAGGAAGAAAAATCAACTAAGACATTATCTAGCTGAATGTTATTTAAATATCTTGGCTATTTTTATCCCAGGATAGTTAAATAATCAATGGATTACATTCATGACTCATTTATTTAAATAAGAATACACCAGTTCAGTACTCACTGTGAATAGTTACACCAGTAAAAAAGACAGAAGACATTGCTGTCTATAGCAAACATGAGTTTATAATACCGTATTTTACTGATGTCAGCTATTCCACAGTTGCAGACACAGAAGATTGGTTATTAGATATTAGGCCTGGTCATTCAATACTGTTCCCATAAGCAGATTTCTTACATTCAATAAGAGTATGACCAAAGAGCTGCTTATTTAAGTATACAGAACAGAATTAGGTTCCTAGAATAGACTATATAATATAATTAACAAGATTAATTAATTAAGATAATGAAGTTAGTAAGCTATTAATGCAAACTGTAGATATCTAGATATAAGATGATGCTAAAGCTAGGGCTCAAGTCAGGAGAGTGTTTTTAAAAGAAGCTTTCAGGACTTCTTTGCTAAAAATCTAGCTCTTGTAGTAAGCACAGCTGAAAATTCAAATGCAGTGTATTTGTACAYGTATTATGGCGTTATTCTGAATGCAGGCTGTCAATCCTTGTCTAGGTACCAAAGTAAATGGCTCAATCCATTCTCACAAAAGTTAATAAAACATCTGTAACAGCAGTTGGACGGGCCCCTTTTTAGCAGCTCCAGTGGGAATTATGATTACTCAGCTCTTCAGAAAACATCAGTTCCTCCAAGAGCCTAGACACACTTTCATGGAGTGTTCATTTACAATTTTAAAAAGCCCTCATTCGAAAAAAACACCTGAATACATCAGAGCTATTGAACCAAAGACAGTCTGAAACAACAATATACATCTGTGGGGGTTTATGGTGTCYTTTATGGCAGCTAATTATGTTTCAGGGTTTAGATCGTCTCTCATTTCTTCTGAACAGACTTTTCCACAGGGAGGAATTTCAACTCTGACTGCTGGACACTGAAGCCTGAAAATGTTGGGCCTATCTGTTTAGCTTTCTGCAGYCTGGATCCAAAAATGTTAATACTCCTGATCTGGCATGAGTGCTTGATAACGTAGGTGAACAGAATTAAATACAGTTGTGTACTGTGCCCTTGAACCTGTGGCTGTGAAAACGTGCTCACTTTTGCTCTGTATAAATGATGTGCTATGTACACCTTCTTAGCCAAAGACAGGTAGAATAAAACTCAGTTTTTAAACAACTTCAGATGATTTTTGCATAAAAGAAAAGCGTATTTTTCTTTAAAAATGGAAGGCACTGGGGACTCAACAGACTCACCTAACAGCAACTGCAGCACAGAAAGCCTCAGAAGCTGACACGACCCCCTAACCCTCAGCCAAAAAAAYTGCCACAGCTCATGTGTTTCACCTCACATAAACACCCCTGGGGCTGCCAGCTCCATGTGCTGTCCGCAGGGGAGCAGAAGGGCCCCAAAATTGTGGATTTCCCTCGGCCCTCCCAACCATATCCGGCATCAAAGCTGCTTCGGCAGGATCCTCTTCCTGAAGTTCACAGTTTGCAAGGCCACAACGCCACTCTGCAATGAGTGGAAAATTGGTCTGAAACTAATTTATCGCTGAAATATTCTATTAAAGCAACACAAAACAGAATCACTGGTGGCGAATTAGCTTAGTTACAATGGCCTGCAGGTACTGCCGAGCCGAGCTGAGAAGGCTGTGACTTGGGTCRGGACGGATTTCTCCCAGCTGGAGATGTTGCCACAACAACAAGAAGCAGATTGTAGGTCGTGTTGTGTAAAAGTGAAACTTCTGCCCCAGTTGGAAGAGCTCAGCACAGTTAAGGAAACACTCAGGGCCAGAACGGCAGCGTCTCGTAAAGCGATTTGGGAACTTGTACTGAGCAGCAGGAAGACACTTGCAAGCTGTGTATGTGGGACACCCAACAGCAAATTCATCTGCAGAAATGTTCAGGAAAAAAAAAGTCATCTCCAAATATCTATGACTAGAGAAATCCTATCTGCATCTTTCTAGAGGATATCTTCCTATAACTGAAAGCTGTAAAGAAGGTCTATGACATTTGCATGTTAGCCATTAAAATAAAAGATATCATTACTATTAATAGCATAGTACTGAATCTTACTGGCAAAGCAGATTTAGCTATAAAACCGGGTAAACAAAGAATGAGATCTGTGACTATTTTACGCATTCATGAATCATTACTTATCACCAATAATACATATTAGTGAAAAAATAAAATATCAAATCATCTGATGTGAAAAGGTAAGTCTCAAAGGATCAGTAAGCTACAAATTATTGTTATGAAACAAAACAGAGCAGATGAAGTACTGATGCTTTTTGACAAAAGATTCATCATTTAGTGCAATGTAATGACTGCTATTGAAATTCTGGCAAGACCTCAGTTCTCTTTTGCGGCACCAGGAAAGGATTAATGTTGGAATCTGCTGGCAGGACAAATCACAGAAATGTGCTTGATGTATTTTTCAAAAGCATTCATTTTAATATAAGAATCTTGCTATCTGACATAGCCTAGTCAGTGAATGGTAATTAAAGGTAATCATTGAACTCATTTAGCGTATTTTTTCTTATTTTTCCCCAAATGAATAATAGGGCTGTTGTAAAAGAGAATGTTACTACCCCAGCTTGCTTTTGATAAAGCAATAATAACAGACTTAACAAAATACTGTGATGAAAACAAAGCCACAGCTCAAAGCCTTTTCTTACAGCTTCTTCTAGCAGCTGTGGCCCAAATTATAGGAGTTTTCCATACACTTAACTCTGACTCTAATTTACAATAAGTAGGTTTACTATGGGTATCTGGAAATATGTGATTTTTCTTTCATCATATTGATTTATTTGACTGTAATTATGACTATCATGGTGTTTGGGAAAAATACTTGTTCTCCTATTACCTGCTTGGACTTGTTATGTTGTGTTAACTCCTGTAGGGCCTTTTCCAAAAAGAGTACATCTGCCTGCTGGGTTCTCTACCCAGTCTGGCTCCTGCTGGGTGTGTGGGAGTCAGAGYGAGAGTGACAGGCATCCACGAACACACCTGGCTGCCTGCGACGATGGCAGCAAGGGTCAGCCACAGGAAGCCTGACCTGATGAAAGCTTCAGCCATTTCATTGTGAAAACAGAAAAATCCACCCCCATATGGAATCAGAGCCTGGAAAGTGTGGGGAGTTGCGCTGAAACTTCGATCCCAGTACAAATTTTAAGACACACTGCCTTAAAACAGAACTAAACCTGAGTGCACACATGTGGGGGTATATCTAGATGCCAGCTTCTATTTGGAGCACCTGAGACCAAACCTCCAGGTCTAAAATGTTCCGAGTCTTTGCAGCATTTGAATTCTAGATCCAGATCTACATTTTGGGGTCATTTCTGAATAAGCAGAAGCAGTGGTACCCCACCAATCCAACATTTGCAGCTATAGTCAAAGAGATGTTAAAACACAGCAAAGACAACTCCCCAGTGCTATTAAATTCCCAAAGAAGGAACTCAAGCTGCTACTTTGGAGGAAGCTGAGGAAGACTTTCGGATGTCCTAGTCTTTTGCATCAGCTTGCCAGTCCATTCTTTTCATCATTAAACTCAGCAAGGATCGTTAACATGGTAACTGGCTTACCTTCACCTGTGTAAAAATATCCTTCAAAAATCCCATTGAATTCTCTAAAAATTCAGAGCAGGAGCAAATTCTTCTACAGTAAACCTGCACTCTTTATTGTCTTTAAATCAAACAAGACAGTTATGAGGACAAATTGCTCTGGGACTAGTTGGGAAAATTAGCTGGGAACTGTAATACTCATGGAGCCTTTGCTTCTTACAGCAAGCAAATCGTGTTGCTGTGTTAGCAAACCATTAGGATTCGTTTGACTGAATTCACATATTTGCACAGCTGGCATGGAAGTACATAATGCGTTTTAATTTTTAGCTTGACTTCCAGGGAAAATGAGTTGCATATAGCCTCATTTTTTGTATAAGTACATAGACATGCATATCTTTTAATTTCTTAGTTTCTGGAATATCACTGAGATCTATAAGGTTCCTATAAACTTCATGAAAATAGGTAGCCAGCTGATGAGAAAGATCATACAAGTGTCTGTACTGAGGAAAAAGCATCTGTGAGAGAAAACCTTCCACTTTGTGGGACGCCAGAGAATCCAGATGTGACACAGTTCTTAGGAAAGCTGGCTCCCTTAGCTCTGTCAGCAGCTCCGGTTTTGATCAAGAGGATCTGCTGAAGGTATTGGCACCTGGTGGTCAGGGCCTGTGGCTGCTGTGCTCTGACATTTTTCTGAATTAGTTCCTCAGTGGCAGCTGTCGATAGATTGCCCAAGTTACTATAGAAACGCAGCCATGGGATCAATGCTCTTTGTGTGTCTGCTTGGGTTTCTGCACACCCCTGTTTGTCAAAACAACTTTTCAAGATGTTACTTATTTCAACCAAATTCTCAAAGCCTCATTTGTTTCCTAAAGAATCATTAAATTAGGAAACTCTTAAAAATTGGAAATTCTTAAATACTGAAGGTGTGAACATCGCAGGTCTTGTATATGCTGCTCCATCCTGCTTTGCTTCACCACATGTGCAGAATACATAAACGAAGTGGAAAGTGGCTGTTTAAAGTGGCTAAGGGCATCCATTAGCTTGCCAAGTATATTTACAGCACATCTAAAGGTTGTTGCTAGGATCACTAAAATGTTTATTGGCAGAATATGAGGAGAGAATTTTATAAAAAGCCTGCCTCTGGACAGTAAAAAAAGGAGAGGGTGATGATCATACTTCTGAACGTCCATAACCTAAAAGTTTGCACAGTCCCAAATCCCAGCTCGTTTATGATGTATTATACTACAGCAAATGTCATGTTTTCCATGTCCGAGTAGAAGCCAAGCTAAGGACCCATGACATCTGCTCTAGATGAAAGTGCTTTGTGCTCATAATGTAATTCCATATATATATAACAACTTCCTCAACTTTTTTTACAGTTACCAAGGAATTATTTGGGGCATCTGGGGGGGTTGTCAGTGTAACAGTACTGGCTTGTTAAGAGACTTTGGAATTCAAAATCCCCTTGTAAAAAGGAAGGATAATAACTCAGTAACTACTATCTTGTAAAGAATTATCCATTTGGCACACTCACAGATATGAACTGGATATTCCAGGCTTCATCCCTTTCCTGTGATATTCACAAAAATGTGGATTTATTTATTTTTTCTTGTGCAACAAAAGCTACAAGCTTGAAGTGCAAGCAGTGCTGCAGTACTGCACCGTTGCAGTGCTCTTTGTCAACTTAATACTTCTAGTCAAGCAAACTGAAATCTGGTCTGCAGCTGATCACACCACCACTTAGCATAAGGACACATTCCCTCCCATCTTAAAATAGTGCTGGTATCAGCACCTGCATATTTTACACTTTTCATATTATTACAGTTGTTGATGTTAAATCTATTCTTTCTTTCCTTTGGCATCTGCATATGCTAATCTGGAATCAAGGAACCATAAGGGCTCAACACATGTCTAATAAAATTCAGTCTCCACCCCAGTAGCATTTACTGCATCATCACTTTTCTTATAGGACAGAAATTTTTCAACAGCCTGTGAAAAGTTGTGAACAGAGCCTTAATTAAAACCATATTTAGCTGAAAGGTATCTTATGTTATGAGTGAAGAAAAGATCTGGGTAATATTAAGCAGTCGTTAAAATATACAGTTAAGTCAAACTAATTGTTATTACTGGCAGTCCCAATGACAGACAAGTGGTGGAACACTTGGCTGAACAGGGCTTTGGTCAAAAACTTGGTTTTGCATAGCTATTCTGCAGTAAACTCCTGACCCCCACTGAGCACAAGGGTGTAATACTGACAGCTGGATGAATAATGCAATCATCTAAGTATTAAAAGCACTGTCTTTCCCCCTGCTCTCACTGAAAAATTCTGTCTGGCTGAATCCAGATCTGAGAAGAGCAAACGAGTTCACAGAACTTAAGGACAAGAATCCCAAAGGCAGTCAGATCTCCTGAAACGCTCTCAACTTCTTCCAGTCATTCTTGTTCACTAAGTTGTGGCTGAACTGGAACACAGCCCATTAAAAAGATACGAAATCTTGATTTTACAGATCCCAGGGTTGGAGAAATTTCCATAAATTTCCAGAAGTTTCACAAAGGATAGACATTCAGGATTGATATAGGTGACAAAGACAACATAAGAATTTCTTACCTTCCCATCCTTTGGCTACTCCCTCTCACCTTTGTGTTACTGCTCTTTCCTTTGCATCAGTGCAGCTGTTTGTGGAATCATGCTGTAAACCAGATTGCTATAATGTTAAAAAACTTCATGGGAACCTCTCAATTTGACTTAATTACAGAAAAAACATATTGTTAATTGCCTCCTTATAGGCTGAGGCACTGGTGCAAACCTGATTTAGTTTTGTTTCACGTGCTTTGCAGTTATTTACATCCAAAGTGTGTACAAAATATTGCCTTTCTGCTTTGGAAAAGCTTTACAACCACTACAACTATTTTACTCCCACTGTACACTACAAAGAGATCGAGCAAGTTTCATTGCAACTGTCAATACCTAAGTTATTGTCAGGGTTAAAACTGAACCTGGACATTCAAATAGCTCTATAAAGAGCATCAGCAAAGATCAGAGATCTGTGATTTAGAAGATAATATCCGTGTTAAACCCCAAGTAAATGAGGCCATTAGACAGTCAAGATCTCAGATTTCTATTTTAGAAGCAGGAGACCTTTCTAGCATCTTCCTTTGGCAAGGCCTGTTTGTCCACATTCTGGGAGCCTTTTTAAACTCCCAGGAAGCTAAGGAAGAGTAATTTCCTTATAGTGTTAGCCACCAGATTGTCTTTCCTTATACCACCCTAGCTGTGAGACTGGGACATGACAACCGGTTCTGAAACAAAACTCAGCTTCCTTGTTCCACTGGAGCTCTGCAGAACTCCTTGAAGAAGTTACTTGAAGGAATAATTTTGTATCATCATCTATGCAGAGTCTGTGTCTGGTAGTAAGGAAGSATTTTCCACTTGAACTTCTGCTCTTGCTCCTTTGCCAGTGTGGTGATTAAGTATCTGTACTGCCAAAATATAGGCTTTCTCTCCCTCAGGAACAGGCTTGTGCCTGTTAGAGAGCTCTTCCTCAGCAGCAACACCAAGACACAGAAATTTAGTCTTAAAGGAACTTAGCTTGATCACATTCTGTTGCTTTTAAGACATAATTTAAAGTTCTTTTCTTTGCCTCCATGTCCCAGGAAGAAGCACCTATCCATTCAGCATTTCCCAGTCAAGAGAGGTAGAAAGGGACATTTATGTGTTGGTGTGAGTAGTGCTGTGCTGCTTTTGGTCTGAAAAGTGCTCATATACATGAAGATGGGCACCTTGGAGGAACCTGAACAGAATAGAATATGTTGCCGATACAGTTTGAAATCTCTTTCTTCCCAGCGAGGTGGTTCTGCTTGTGCCTTCATCTAGTGGAAAGACATTATCATTCATTTAATACAGCTTAAAGTGGAAAGATAAGAGTACTGTCTCTGTGTGGGGGACTCGTCTAAAGCTGCAGTTCATTTCTGAGCTGGTGAGCAAGCAGGAATGGTTATAGGATAGAATATCACTGAACAATATAGAACAAGCCTGATGAGATCCTTAGATGAATTGTTCTCTTTTTTAATCTCTTTCTTTCAAGAAAAAAGGAAGAAATAAGATTGGAAATAAAGCACAAGGTTTTTAACAGTGGGTGCAATTAACTGCTGAAACACTGTGGATTATCCATCATTTGAAGGCTTTCAATCAAGGCGGGATGTCTTTCTAAAACACAGATTCAAATAGACAGTGTCAGCCTTGATGGCTGGATTCCTGTGTTGTGCAGGGGCTCAGATGAGATTTTTGTACCGCCTCTCCTGCCCTTAAACTCCAAATAAGTTTTACTGCAGTTGCTCTCTCTCTTTGAATGATGGGGAGAGGGCATTCTGTGTAGAATTCTTATTTTTAATTAGATAGCAAAGCAATATTTAAACTCTCTCTCTTTCTATACATATGATTCCTATATTTATGTAACTATACATACAGTTTTAAAGAAATGTAGACATAGCTAGAAATATACCTTATATCCAACACGTGTTTCTCTTTTGTTTACTTCTACTGATGAAGTTTTTAAGTTTCCCGCTCCTATGACTAAAGCCAGCACCAAGAATAGAAGGCAGCTCTTTGTTCTAAACCTAAGAATTAAGTATTAGACACAAATAAACATAAAAGCAGAACATTCATGTAAAGGTAGACAGCAAGATCAAAGATTTTGATACATCTATCAAATATATTGATCAGCTACATTGATTAGATAATGGGACTTTGCCTTGGTCTTGCTGTATATCATTATCTTAGCAGTTTGATCTTAAAAGCATTGCTTATTTGAAGAATAGTTTAAGTGCTTTAACTCAGGCATCTGATGTCATTTTAAGCACCTATGGTTACTTAAGAGCTGCATGGGCTGGGGTATATAACCCAGAGGCACTCAGGAGACCTGTGCCCCTGTAGGGTGATAGTGGGATGATGGGCTGGACAGCCTGGAGCTCTGAAAGCATTCCTGGGTGCCTGTGTCTCACTGCAGAGCCACTGAGACATCAGTTCGCTCCCCTAGTGTCTGATGTACAAAGCAAATCAGCAAACTGTTTAATCAAAAATCAAATTGATTTAAGAGTGAAAGTAAACATGAGACTAAAGCCTCAAATGATCTATGCTGATCTATCTTCATTAATTTAAGATAGATTTAAGATATTGGCTGAGAACTTATCCCATAACATTTAACTACTGGATCTGTGATAGAAAACTGATCTCAAGACAATTATAGTAGAGTCAAGTCTGTCTGTGAACCTTAGCACTTGTAATCTAAGCTACTGTTCTGGTCTTTTTTCGATGTTATTTATGGCTGACTAGCTTGATTACCAGATAGAAAGTACACACACTCAACTATTGAAAGATCTGTTCCACGTAACGGATTATCTTGGAGGTAACAGTGTTTGTGTTCAACATTTTATAAAAATACCAAACCGATCCTCTGGGAGCATGGAAAATATTTGCCCTTTTGAGGATTTGGTTCTGCTCAATGTGACTTGTACAGCAAACGTTGTGAGAGGGCTGTGTTTAGTTTGAGCTTACTTTCTCTACACTAACTGCAATTGTAATAATTAGATAGATCAGGCATTAGGGTCTGTTTTCTTTCTGAACATTAATCCTGTTCATCATCACTTACAAGCATAGACCAGCATTTTCAATAGGTTAATTAACTGCAATTTTGTTTATAACCATGCTGAAAAAGAGGCATAATCCTAAGCCAGCTCCCTGTATCCAGTGTTCATAGTCATGATCTAACAGCAGAACTGAGACAAGTCAGGCCAGCTGTGACGTTTTCATTAGAAATGGATACTAAACTTCCAGAAAGTTGAGATGTAAAGGTCTGAAATCAGATAGAAGGAAGTGAAATAATGGTAGAAAACAGTTTAGAAAAGTATGTATTTTTTGTAGTGAATCAGTTCCTAATTGAATTTTTTTTCACAAAGTATTTAAAAGCTGACAGTAATTCTTTATTTTGTTGCTTTTCCATAGTTATTTTTTCAATAAATGATTTATAACTATTTTGCAGCTCATAAGATGGCCTATAATGTGTAGTAAGTTAGTATCAGTACTATTTTTGCTCCTCAATTAGGAAACTATATACATGCATACTTGAAAACTTGAAAATTTTCTTCTTTCAGGTAACATTGCCCAATAGAACAAAAATAGTGTTCTTTCCCTTTTTTGCATTGAGGACAAAACCTCATTGCTTTCCAAACATCTCTTGAGTTCTTGAGATAATTTCCATACCCAAAATATTTCAGACTTCCTTTCCTGAATTACATCCTTTGCTAGGTGTACTTTAAGAAAAAAACACCACCTTTTATGCAATGATAGAGCACTCCCTTCCAATGACAAGGAACTCACATCAATCAATTTCAGTACCACCATCAAGTGAATGATCTACTTTAAAGGAAACGTTTAAATAGTCATACATGCTTCCATATTCATCTTTTGGGCTATAGTCTGCAAATATACTACCATGGGCTATGCAAAACACTGTGTATACGGTGTGAAAAGCAAGTTTGTCTGATCATAGCCATCCAAACTGAAATAGGTTATATACACACACATACTCCCATCCATCCTCTCTAGTCATGGAGCCACGGAGAAGACTTCTATCTAAATAAAAGAAAAAATAACAAAAGTTAAGTCTAGATTAGCAATGTGAAGAAATGCAGCAGTGAGCAGATAGCCACCTGGGAAATCTCAGCACAAGAATAAGACTAATTTACCATAAAACATTTGAATGGGCTTGATTTACTCTAATTTTGGTCATCTATCAGGTAGGTGACTAATGTAAATTAGTCATCAGAATTCCCTGACAATTAAGGGAGAAAGATAAACCTTTTCACAGTGCATATCATCCAATTTCAACATAGGTGTTTAAGGTAGGTGGGATGAATAACACTGGAGATACATATCTCCCCACAGGCTCCATAAAAGGGAGCCTAGATAACTTGCTTAGACTAGACATCTAAATTGTAGAGAACTAAATTAGGTGAGTTGGATCTTGCCCTGGGTGCCTGGCTGAACAGGGAATGTTTCTCAGATTACTTACAAGATGAATGCCATACAGCTTATGCAACTTCTGATTACTCACAGTCCTTCTTGTGCTTTCTAAGCTGCTGTGTTTTGTCCATGACCTGTTTTGGAGTTTGTACACCGACTGCAGAAACTCAGGCGTAACAAGGAGCCCTGGGTTCATCAGGAAGGGAGCAAAACATTGGAATATAGTGTCCAGCATGACTTGGAGCTCAGAAGCCCAGCTGAATGCAAGGCGACCCTCCAAATACTGATTCAAGTAGTGCTACAGTATGCTCTTAGACTCTGCACTTGAGTGTGAAAAGACTTATCAGGGAAGTAACAGTGCCAGACTTCACATGGCTCCATGCCAGTTCATGGTACTGAGCGAATAAGCCTCCCCAGAGCACAGGGATGGTGTCTCAACACCGTAGTTTCCAAATTTCTGGGGTTCCTGTTAACAGAAACATGGTGCAGGGAAATCCCAGACAGCTCATCACACAATGAATTTGTTTTGGGCAGGGTTTATTAAGTGGGATGCAGAGTCAAGCTAGCCCCAGAAAGACCTTGGTGACACTTCTGAGTTAGTAGGGTCGGCTCCGTGCCAGCTTGTGGGGCGTGAGTAACCCATGGTGCAGGTGACCGACCCACTGACGGTTAATTGCTGACCACAGCTTCTACTCTCCAAACTGATCGGTGGGATCATTCTAAGTGCCTAATGCAGAGGACCAAAACCCTGTACAGTAACATGAAACACATCTAAATCCCACTCTGCACCTTCCCACACCCTCTCATTCCTCTCTGAAGGCTGTGAGAGGTTGTTGGGTTTTTTTTCATGTTGAAAAGGACCACTTTTGCAGCACTATCTACCCCAGGAGTTTTTCATGTGAAAACATGCAGGAGCAGTGCGGGTCTTGCTTGACAGCTCAGCCATGTTTATTGGCTTGTTTTTGTTGGCCCGAGACCCTGGCGGTAGTTGTGCTGGGCGAGGAGGCGGCTGCGATGGTGCCTGCCTGGCCTGTCTGTCTCCACAGGGATTGCCTCACCGGCACAACACTCACACACTTGCAGCGCTGATTCCCTGGTCCCCAGGAAAATTATCCCTGTTTATTTTTGTTCACATGCCCCTTGACGGATGCTTGGTAATGATGAATCTTTTCATTCAGTACAGCTACAGGCTGCTTCCTGCTATAAGGACCTGGTTTTCTAATGCTTATAATTTTGCCAGACTTGAACTACATGAGCTAAAATTCACCTTGTAAAGCACTTGCCTCAGGCTCAAGAGTTTCCAAAAACCTTTGCAACAATTAGCCAACTGATTTTCAAGGAGAAAAGCTATTTTTGCTCATACTAAAAACAAATTGTCAAGCCTTTATTTGGAAAAATCATATCCTCCCACACTTTACAGAGCCCTTGAAACTAGGCCAAGGGGACACTGCCTTTCTGTGAAGGACATATGGGCATGGGGACTAGTTTGAAAAGAAGATTTGTCCAAAGAGTCAGGGTGGAAGAGAGACTGGGAAAGAAGCACATTTAGGGAAGCGAGTTGGAAGAGAAGGAGCAGGAGCCTTTGTGTCCCTGAGAGCACTGTTCATTCTTGTGCCAGAAATGGGTGAGATTCATCCCAGTGGCACCTGAAGCAGCCCTCTACGAGACCCACCAGCCAGTTGTCTCCTACCCTCCTCTTCAGAGTCAGGCCAGGGATCAGGAACTGCTTTTCATTTTTCCCACCTGCACAGGCTGGGAGGTGGGAATCAAGTTCACTGGGTTTTTAGGATCTCATCTCATATAGTGGGCTCCAAGGGGGCAACCAAAGCTGAATTCTAGAGATTTCCAACCCTATCTGGAGGGCGAGCTTTTGCCAGACGCATGTCCAGGGCCTATGAGAGAACAGGAAAAAAACAGCTCCACAAAACATTTTGATGGCAGGAAATATCAAAGAGTAATACTCTTAATAATTTCTGTAGATGTAACAAAGATTTAAAATAACGGGAGAGTTTGGATTTTTTTTTTCCAAATTTCATTTTTAGAAAGTTTATGAAATCATACACAAAACCAAAGCTAAAGGACTATTATGAAGATTGCAATGTCAATAATTCAGTGAGAATATTAAAGTTGCCAGTGGAAGCTTAATCTGGTCTCCTTGATGTGTGTATTTTATGATAGCCTTTAATTATACAATCACAGATTGCTTTATAGTGAGGTAAACATCTCTCTGGGGCGCTGCTGGGAATCTGCTAGTCTAACATTAGAAACAAAGTCTGGAATTTTTCTCACAAAGCAGGGAGGTCTTGGTGCTCCAACCCCCATGGGGACTGGGGAAAAGGAGGGACCTTCAAAAGCCCTTTCCACATGCTGTCACTGCCAGGGCTCGATCAGCCCCATACAGCAGGCGAGCTCATGTACTCATTACAGCAAAGATGTGGACCTTGACTTAGAGATAGAGGGCTGTGTACCTCGTATGCGAGGGAATATTCTTATTAAGGTAGAGAGTCTCCAGGGAGAAAGTAGGAGGATTTTCAGCTTATCAAGAGATAAGGGAGCTCGTGAATTTTATGAAATGGTAAAATTTTCTTTCTTTTCCAGAAGAATCTTGGCAGTGTAAATGAAGCACAGGGTTTAAAAATATCATGGTAGCCTTCTAGCAGGAATGAAATAAAGGCAAAAACCACAAAAATTTGGATTCACTGGCAGAATGTACTTTTTATTCCACTGTATCACATTCATGCAAAGTATGCTTGCGTGAATATTCATAGTTTTATTTGCAAGGTATATATGTATACATTATCAGACTATTTGCTGCAGAGGCAGTCTGTTCTGATCTGAGCCTTGCAAAGGACAGACACTGTATTTAGTAAAGCCAAAAAACAGGGAACGCTTCTAAGTTTTCTCTGAAACACTTTGCAGGCTTTTGTTTTGTGTTCGTTATATTAATCAATTATGAGCTATATTCTAACAAAAATGACCAAATTTTAGGAAGAGTTTGTATTTTTACACAGCTACTGTTCTAAAAAATTGTGTAATTTTGATGCATTTCTTCAACCAACATAGGCTTTCAGCATATCTAGAATTCATGAATAACTTTGAGTGAACATTTATTCATGTAAATGTGTGTATTTGCTCTTTCATGTAAACATTGTCACATATATAGTTGCTGGAAGAGTTAGTGAGGAGGTCCAGATCGATGTGCTTTGGGTATGTTGATTTTATGCCCAGCTAATTCATCTAATCTTGAGAGTACTTGTAAATGTATTGCCCAGTTTCCAAGTGAGAAAAAGCTTGGAATAGAACAGCTGGTGCCCATCTCCATCTGCATAAGAAGGATGCAAAAGTGGGAAGTAACCAGAAAAGCAGCAACGCTCCTTTCACTCGAGTGTGTAGTTACTAGTTGTTACTCAGGTGCCTGGAGCCTGGGTAGCTAAAGAATTCATTTTACTTTGGAGGATCACCTAGCAACAGTGTCTGGGAAACCACTGCTCTGAGGGGTTTTTTACTTTATTATGCTTCCAAATATAAGGCAAGAGTGTGCAAAGCCTCATATAAGATCAAAATCTAAACAAATCAACATTCAGCATCTAGCTATCACAATAATAGGAGTCGCAAAAATAGTCTGCCTTAGAATACTCAAATAATATGGAGAAATAATATTCCCAAAACATTTCTGCAAACAAAATCAGGTTCACCTAAAACTTTGCCTGAAGTCTGTAGCACAGGCAACACGCAATCAGATTTGATTTAAAATATGATTAGGAAAAAAAAATCCAGCCAGCCATCTTCCAGACCAATACTCGTTTGGGATGTATTATTCTACAGAAATAGAAGGGGGGAGTGCAGACCTAGAATTTGACCAAGGTACCTACTTGATTTTCTCCTTCTACTGTAAGAAGTTACTATTCTGAGACCAAGTGCTAAATGTACTGCAGAAAGATTTGGAGGGAGGCTGGCATTTTCCCTCCCTCACTTGTTCAGCGGTAGTCATTGGATCATTTCTGAAAGTGTCTCATTTAGACGATGTGAAGAGCAGCTCAGTGCCGATGCGAGGCTGTGGCTCTCCAGACTGTGAGAGGAAGGATAGTCTGTGCCTATCACATCAGGATCTTCGTGTGAGCCCGAAAAGGAAATACCGAGCAAATATTTAGTGCATTTTCCAATTCTCAAGACTTTAATATCGTGTCTGTGAGAAAAGTAGGCCACCTACTGTGGATGTCTCACCATTATCCCGTGGGGACAAAATGTATAACTGTGTTTTGACTTGGTATGCCTGTAGGAGTTTCTGCATACTTTCTCTCCTTTTTCTCTCTCACACACACAGGGAATATTTGTTCGTCAAATAACCCTATATATTAGAGGGCTATTAAAACTACTGAGAGCCAAATAAGCACTGACAAATTTGTCTGTATGGTACATATGGACTGACATATCATCATACTGAATTATGCAATTAAGTGTGCTAATGGTAGCATGGTGAATAAAGAGGTGCTTTGAAGTGCAGAAATATTTGGAGTCAGTAGAGTGAAAATAAGCAACTTTAAAGTATGGATTGCTGAGAAAGTGTCTGAGTCTCTCTGCTCAGAAAAATCCCCAGTCCAAACCAGCTCTCTAACAAACTCCAAACAAACAAGGATGTAAGGCATTTGCTGTCACTGATTCAAGTGAAATCAGGTGTTCATTATAGTCTCCAGCTCAAAAAGGATCAGTTAATGGTCAATCAAAGGAGTGTGAGAAAACATAAGGAAGTCCAGGAGCATCTGTTTTCAAAATAGGGGACACAAGCAGCAAAATAAAGATCCAGTCTTTCCACTTACACTTTGGTCATGAAGGCTGGGCACGCTCTGCTCACACGCAGCCAGGGTGAGGATGGCTCCTATGCAGGAGGATGAAGACAGTAGCTTGGGCTTGCTCTTTGTAAACTGCAGAAGCCAACTGTGGTTACCAGTAATATCACAGTGATGTCAAGACCTCTGCTAAATCAGGGTGTTTTAGCAGACTTTCTCCATGTCGTGTAACTTCTACTCCCCAAAATTCATCTTCAACTAATAATGTACACAAACATGGGGAAAATGGGTGTGAATACTCTCAATTTACACTTAGAAAACTAGGCAAGAAGTGATAACAACCAGAGTTTTACTTATCTTCAAGGGCTGAATTCTTCTCATTCAACTTGAGTTGTCTGCAGTGTAGATATCTGTATTTGACCTAGTCAACCTAAGTTCCTGGGACAGTCAATGCTGAGAAATATATACTTTTAAAACATCTGCTTGTTTTTAAATTCCTACTTTCTGCTACTTTTGTGTCTAAAAGTGTTTATTTTCCTGTACTGAATATGAAAGAGGACTAGAAAAGTAACTCAGATGTGTATATATATGATACGGACATGTGGTCACACGTCTGCATTTTTCTGGGTGCATTTAAAGCACCAAATGGAATTTCTAGAAGTACCCAATGGCCAAGTCATTTCAGGTACCTGGACACAGGCTGGGTGCATAAGAATTGCTGGGTTATGCTTAAAATACTTCTTTTTCCTACTTTTTGTGATTCTTGTGTCATTAGGGGTCACATACGGCATATATACCTTTTCTAGCCACATATCATTTTCTACAATAGTCCTTGGCCTCTGCTTTCCAGGTCCAACAGTCCCAAAGTCATGCTTATTTTAACATCTCCAGAATGAAAACCAATTCAAAAATATGAATATAAAGAGTGGGTATCACCAGTTAAACAGCACAGTAACAAATATCCTGTGACGTTATATGGCTTTTTGCACCGTAGTCAGGGGATTTCAATCTCACAAGGATTGGCTGAAAAGCCATAACTCCTTTAAGGCAGAAGAGAAATAAAATATCCTGTGGTATATTTTCCTTGAAGTGTTTCCCTCAGCTACATTCCTCTCTTGCAGTACCTTGATTTTGTCAGCTTCCTCTATCACAGAAGGTAAGGTACCTCTGGAAGTTAAAGCTAATGTTAGTTATCTACTGTAAGATCATAGTGGAGACAAGGCACTGACGTCCTGAATCTGTCCTTTGCCATCAGTGATTGTTTAGGAAAGGCTCCTACAGTCACTACAGCAGATAGTGCTATTTGCTGGAAAGACTCTTGAGTCCCTGTAACTTGACCTCATTGAGGGGATAAGTGTGTCCTACCACTCAGCATCCAATTTTTTTTCCCTGATTCTTTCTCCAAAGCTGTCCAGCTGGGAAAGGCCCAAGGGAAGGGCTGTAATTTTACTGAGAAGCAACTCAGAGCTAAGACAACCACAAACAAAAATGCAATAGGGTAATTATTGTGTTAGTTATCTTACTGCCAAAACAAATTAACAAACAGGGACTCCCACTTTTTTTTTCCCCACTGTTTCAGAGAGAATAAAGCCTTAGACAGTTAGCTTASTTCTTCAAGCTTTCCAGGCCCACTTCCCTACTAGTGTGCCTTGCATACTATGGTGCTACCAAAATATAAATGATACATTTGACTCATATGGAGCTGATTTTTGTACCAATATCTCAGATCAGAGGAATAAGTGTACTYTCTCTGGGTGTGGATACAGGGGAGATAAGGTTAAAGAGGATGCAAAATTACTCCCTCTTCTCTTCAAAGCTCGAGCATGATTGCCCTCAGTGTGGTTACTGATAGAGAGGAAAAGGCAGGGAGATAATGTGTCATTCTTCCCCTCTTATCAGACAGGTAAAGAATTGACAAGGAGAATATCTTCTCTCATATATCGCCTAACATGCTAGCCAAAAGCTATGGATGAATGGTGATTTGCCACAGTAAATTACTTCATCCCTAGAACAAGATGAGACTCTGAACAGCATTTCCTGTGGAAGTTTGCATGTTGCACTGCTTTTTACAAGGACATGACCCTAAAGGCTCAGTATATATCTGTCAAAAYGATGCATTCAGCCATTATCACTTGACATTGTATGTTGATTATTCTTTAGGGACAACAAGAATTACAGGTGATAAAATTCTGCATTTCTGCAGCATCATTCTTGAAACAGAGGGTTTCCCCTACATTAAGATTCCCAGAAGACCAGTGATATAGCTGAGTAAAATGTAGCACAAAGAGACTAAAAGTCATTATTTTTTCAAATTTGGCCCCTGAAATGCGGATAAGTAACTTTATGCATCCCCATTTGAAAGCACTTTCATGAGAGACTTTCACAGCTCAACGGAATGAGGCTGCAGCTGCCACAGAGATACACCTCAGCAATCCTGCTTCTGGGCCATAACCACAAAAAAATGTTTCTCTGTTTCTCCCCCCCTTACAAAAGTTATTCCAAGTAAGTGAGGAGTGTATTGGTAATTTTAAATCCACCCTGAGAATAACTTATTTCAAACATACAGTTTGAAAGGCTTGTTTAAAGGTTCAGAGGATGTGCCAGTGCTTGTTTTGGGAACTCATTCCTTTGGCAAGACAGGATCTTTGTCTTGAGCAGCACAGTTTTCAGACAGTGGGTTATGGGAATAGTGAATCCCAACCAAAGGAATGTATTCATCTTGCCAGTTAAATCATTTTGGCAGGCGCATTCCCTCGCCCTTCAGTGTAAAGTGCCTAAGACCACATTTTAAGAGGGCAGGGATTCCTCAGCCGGCGCRTTTTTGTAGGCGTGAGGGAAGACATAAAACATAACAGATGATGGTTCACATGCAGCTTGTCCTGAAAGGTCTCATTGATTTTACATACTTCTAAATCAAATTGACAACTATGAAAACAACGGGATAAACCTGTTGCTCATAATGTTTTTTTCCAATGATTTAATTCTGTATGAAGCTCAGTTAAGCAGGTTGCATAACATTTGACTCCCTGTCTTTAAGTCTTCAGATGTTACACTAGCTTTTATATGATTTATTTCTGGTCTTTCACAAGCACTTAAAAACAAGTGTGTAGTAGATTGGATTATCCAAATGTAAAGAAGATGCTCAGTTTTCTATATTAAAAACAACTGTCTTCCATTAAATTGTCTAGGTTTTGTTGATTCTCTTCAACCTCACAGAAGCACCAACTTGTAAAATTACAGAATTTTCTGCCTCCGATTAATCTGACTGATTACTAAAAGAAGTAATTGCTACAAGAACTAAGGCTAAAAACTGCTAAATGCATTTCCACCAGTACTGATGTAATGGAAGAAAAGGAAAATAGGATGTAGCCTAGAAGTTGCTCTAGAATCTGATATTTTCATATTATGAAAGACTAAAGACTAAATCTAGACTATTATGTATGGAGTATTCTGACATCTCTCTTTCTGTCTAGAAATTCTGTGGATTTTCTATATTTGCTTGGATTTTCTAGAATTAACACCTGTAACTGTAATAGTTACTACCAGTAACTGACACTGCGACCAGTATCAGTAGTTATGTGAACACATCCTACATTTGATCTGTCTCCATGGGGTCTTCAGCAGAGGCAGCCCATGGCTTGGGGTAAGACTAGCTAAACTTGGAGTAACCCTACTGCTACCCAGGATTTCCCGATGGAAATATATGTGCGGTCGTTGTGTATTATTCACATCACCAATACAGCAGTTCCAGCGGTGCCAGGAAACGCTGGCTGGAAATGCCGCAGCAGCGGTGCAGAGCAGCTGTACCATGCGCACGCTGTGAGTCCGCRAGCGCTGGCACTGGGGCACAGGCTCACAGCTGCAGGGTCAACGCCACTCTGCAAATCCGGCACAGTCTGACCCCAGACTTGCTGCTCGTGTTGGCATGTCCTGACTCTCTGACCTTGCTGCAGCATGGTCAGAACTGCCGCTGCTCTCGGCGGTGCCGGAGGGCTGCGAGGCATCCACCCATAAAGTCCAGACAGAGGCAGAAAACCCTACAAATCTGCCTAGACAGGATTTTCATTTAGAAAAAGAGGACACATCCAGAAGAATTTGGTTTGTAGCCACATTAGGAGAATTGTGCTTGTCATAGCGCAGCTTGTTTCATTTGAAGGGTAAAATAATTTTATTATACCAGTAGAAAACAGTCCTGCAGATCCAGCTATATCCAGGATATTTTGCCCCTATAATGTACAGGATCTTCTATACCAGTAAAGGATTCCAAGAGTAGATACAATCTGTATCTCAGTCACTCATCTCCAAAACTGCTAAAAAATACTCTAGAAAAGGGTATGATGAGAATTCAGTCATCAATGAATGAGAAGTGCTTTTAGATCATGACAGAGAAAGTCCCACTGATGCATAAAGGATATTGTCAGTTTTTTATAATCTCTCTCAAGAATTTATGGCTTTATAAAAACAAGGAATAAAAAGAAGACTCTGGCTTGCAAACAAAATGTGACTGTTTTAAATACTTTGAGATGGTGCTTTATAGATATGTCAAAAATCAAATCCATGTAATAGCTATCAGTCAAATATTTCTCAATTCAAAAAATATAAAGACCATTCCTTATTATCCTCATTATCTTACAGAATTTCTTCACTCATACTAGACCAACTCTTCACATATTTTGAAATTTCCTGTTATAGTATCTACACCTGGCAGGTACATAGGTCTGTGCAAACATGGAAATTTGTAAGACAACAGATATCTCTTTGCAGAGACAAATATGAACTAGAAATACAATTTATTTCTTTAAATCCAATGAATAAAATCCACATTTCCTTTTCCTGAGCACGTGCTGTCATATCATATTTGTTTTGTAATACGATTCATATACTTAGACTTTATTAAAATCCAAGCCATGAAAGACCTGTCCAGCCTGCCATTTCCTGCATGCTGAAAATCCTATTGAAAGTATTTCCAGCCCCTAAAACCTTAACAAAAAAGCAACTGCCTGAAAGATCCCAGGTGAAAAGTAAAGTGAACAAAGAACGAACTGTAGAAATGCATTGGACTATGGCTGCAATTTTCATAACTTTGGTAAAGAAAGAGCAACAATTCTATATACAATAATTTGGATTGTGCCTATAGATGGCAAATAATGACCACCTAGAAAGATCCGAAGTGCAGATCCAGAAGACCGGATAAAATGATCCAAAGGGCAACTCTGCATGTACTTTCTCAGACATGTGAACTCTTGTACTCCCTCTGTCATGCTGCAGAGCAGTGCTAGTAGCAGCAACGGCCTTCCCAGAGCCCCAGACATGACCTGCAATGGACACAAGAGATTTGACCGTGGGCCAGAGGAAGCTACTGATGACCCTCACGTGGCTCTGTACTCATCCACTGCACCATGAGAGCAAGGGGAAGAGGGAAGTAGGTGCCACTCTTCATCCGGTCCGCCACTGCCAGCCCCAGGTGCCTGCACCATTCCATTCAAAATGCTCTTCTCAACTTTGCGTTTTATCGTCAAGGTTAACACTGTTGGCCAGATCTCTGCCTTTTGGGCATGAAGGCCATACGTCTGATTATGCAAATAGTCCTTTGCTGGGTGCAATTTGTACCAGCAGGACATAACAGTTAACCCCTTTCCAAATACAGTATTTATGGGCCTGAGGGGGTTAAATGAACAACWGAACTACTGGCTCAGTCTTCATTAGCCTGGGGCATTGGATTACAGTGTTTTTTAAGGCCCTGCTCCTGTCTGTGTCAGCAGAGACTTTCAATTTAAAAAGAGGTCTGTTGTCAGACACCCTAATCCATGCAATAAGAACAAACTCACCTGATTAAGACCAACTACATAAACAGATTAGGCAGCTGTCATGCACCAACAGGCAGTGTATAATATAAGATGACATGATGTGATAAACAGCATATATATTGTTTGGAAATTTCTATCTCTTTAGGTTGAGATTAAATATTTATAGAACACACAAAGACTGACTTTTATCCAGCCATTGCCTCTATTTCTTCAGGACAAATACTCATTCAGTAATTCTTCACACATGTTCTATTCATTCAAGCTTCATGTACACCTTGTACACTGTGGGTCAAATTCTCTTCTCAACTGCTTTCTTTGCAAACCATTGGAAGTCAATGGATGTGGAAATGATTCACAAGCAATGAAAATGGAGACATGAGTTTTTTTCACTCAGAAAAGACTTTGGGGATTATAAGCATGAATTTGAGCAGAATTAGGGTTACAAAACAATGGCTTTTCAAGACGATTTAAGAAAATTGGATCCACCTCCTCTTGCCCTATGCTTTCTACCAGGAACATCTGGTTGCAGTGAGATCCCACTGTGGGATATTTTGTAATGCAGAAATGTGTTAAGCAACTTTTGCTCAGAGAAATGTTTGGTCACGGATCCTTTATCCTCAGTACTATAGGTACAGTAAGGCTTCAGCCTGTACATTACAGGTCTGAGGACAATCAGGTATCTACAACCAACCAGAAAGCTTTGATCTTAGAAGGAATAACTAATCCAGGCTGCAGACAGACAGACTGAAATTTGTTGTGAGATTTGGGGAAGATGGAAGATGGTGGAGAACCTTTGGCACAGAACATAACACAATACATCATGTTCTAATGGTGCTCTTTTTTTTTTTGCTGACTGCTTAGCCACTCGTTCTTTCCTCTGAAACTGTAGCATGTGGCAATTAGAGCAAGACAAAAATACAATTTTTCCTTAAGCAGTCACTGAAATTTGAACCTGTTTATTGAAGAAATTTATTCATGACCTCTGGTAATTTCTGGCTTAATGGACAGAAACTTGTGGGTTTATATGACTTCATTCAAAAATAATATATATACTGATATATATATAACAAATACGTGTACGTGTAACATCAGATTTTAGGTCTTGATTTCCCTATATGGTTAATCAATTTGATTTTCAGAAAGTAGGTGTCCACTACTTTTTTAAAAAACAAAGCCTTTTAAGGAATGTCAAGTTGGACAAGCAGAATCTGAGGCCTTCATGCCATAAGTCCTTATCCATTTTATGAACTTTTACCTTCAATGATATGTCTGGCAATTAATTCCATGGATTATTTTTATATATGAGTGTCACAGGCATGCCAAGCAAGCTCTTTTCCAAGGGATAAAGAAGGTCACCCTTAGCTGAGTCTTATACTTCATTATCAGACTAAAATTCTAGTGTCCAAAACCTGTATATTGTGCAGCTATTTTAATGTTTAAATCAAATAAGAGTACACTGTCACTACTTTTCTAACCAGTATGAGATGGTGCTGTAAGGGGCACCTAGGTCTAATGAATACACAGAAGAAATGGGAAGACTGAAGAATCAACAGAACTTGTTTGGTAAAAGATCCCTGGAAAGGCAGATGCTCTCACTGGAGGGTGTTTAAGTATGAAATATCCTGAACAGGATGCTTTGGAGAAGCCTGAAATTAGTCAAGTGGCAGAAATGTTTGTCTGAGCTGGGATTTAAAAGGCTTGGGCAGAAGAGCAGCAGAGTGGTTGGAAGGAGAGTTTCGTGGGCGATGAGCCAGGGAGAACTGAGATGCAGGGAGTCGGCAGAGAGATCAGCCTAATGGCACTGTGGTCAGGCAGAGCTTGGGTCGTACCTACAGGGAAGACCTGGGAAGGTGTTAAGGCTGTAGGGTACATGTCAGACACAAATAACCAGGAAAAGCATCAGGACTGGATATTACTACTTGGATACTGCTGTAGATGAATGGTGTGGAGGATGGACAGTGAGACTGCTTGTACAAAGAGTCAGTATTTATACTTGTGGGATTTTGATCAGAGCCATAAGATCTTCAGATTTCTAAGTAGGTTGACTAGGTGTATCCTTCCACACCACCAGAGGGGTTCAGCATGGAAAGATGGCTTCTGGTAGCACATCTCTTGTTAAAAGTCACAGAATGCTAATCTCCTCCATGATCCAGCCTAACTGGATTCCTGTAACTTTCCAAACACTCTGCCAAGACCAACACTCCTTCAAAATATTTGACACTGTGGGGATGGTGGCTTATGAGGTGAAAAAGTTAGGATCTTTCAAATGAAGGTTAACTCTGAAATCCAATAATACTAGATTAACTTTAAGCACAAAAGTCTGAAGTATGACTTCTTCCCAACCAAAACATTAAAAAATTAGGAAAATCTGCGCAAACTGCAAGACCACCAGCTCAGTGCGGTTTCATAAAATAGGTGGAAGTGACCTACTGAAATGAAGCTGGAAAACTGAAAAGATTTTCCTGTTTCTGTTATGGATTTGAACAGCTGCAAGCACACAGTAGTATTAGAGGAGATATTCAGGTGCCTAAACATAGCTGCTGAGTGCCATTTTAGATGATTTCTGGCATCACCCAAAGTGTACGGGAAATCCACAGCTTTCTGAAATGAGGAAAGATACCCTAAGGCATCTGTATTGTGCTAGACATATATGTTCGGTACYGAAAACGCTGCTTAGCGTTTGGATGGGACTAATGTGGCTGCTTGCCCTTCATGCTCTTGAAAATCTACCCCTAAATAGTTTCACTGTATCCCCAAGAGTGACTAACTGCCATAAGGTGCACTAGCATAAGGGTATAGCAGCACAGCTATGTGATTAAATTCCTGACCCCAGGCTCATTTAAAGTTTTCCTGCCAGCATGCACATTTTCCACCTCGGTTTGCTGTGTGAGCACATGCTAAGCCAAATCCTACCGCTCCGCATCAGTGCTGGGAGCAGGAACTAAAGCTGTGGAAACACATCCTCTGCCTGTGGAGGCGGCTTTGGCGTGCTATCGCCCCACGCTTGTCCCTCAACGTTTGTCCCCACTGTCCCTTCTCTCCCCAGAGGTTTCTGCTATCTCATGCCTGTCGGTTTACTTGTTCAGTTAACCATGCTCTAAACCCAACGTGTGAAATGCTCCAGCTTTCAACATCTATGTATATTGAGACAACATTTATTTGTCATGCCAGAAGTCATCCGAGCTAATTTCTGTGACTGCCCTGAAGCAGAGCCAGAGCCCTGGGGCAGSCAGCTCCCGCCCGCGCCGGCGTGCCGGTGGCGATGGGGGCTGTGAATGGCTGCGCCGCGGGGAAGGGCAGCGCGCTCCCGGCATCGCTGCAAGGCCACTAGCTGCAGGCGTTTTAGACATCTGTAGGCAAGTTTCTCTGCGTCAGCTCCTCGATACCTCTCAAGGCAAGAGAAAGCAGCTTCTTGAACTTATCTCCCACTTGAATTCTGTGAGTTGAAGGCAGGCACGAGCCGCTGCTCTCCCACCCACATGGCCGGGATGCMGCGCTCAGCCCCGGCAGTGAGCTCTGTCTGCCTCGCCTGCGTGCAGGAGCCGGCAGCGATCTGGGTGCTCCCGGTGTTAAGCCTCAACCGTAGGCTCAGTACTGCACTAATGCAACTTTGTCGGTCAGGGAAAGAAGTGTTATTACTCACATCAAAGTCAGGATTTGTTTCCAGTTCTGAGTCACAGTTAGAATTATTACTCTGTATCTTATCTGTCATATTAAAGTTCTGAGTGACTTTAACTCAAAATAAAACACTTAAACTAGTGCAATTAATGCATTTAACACATCTCAGCATTCAAAATGATTATCCTTGACTGTGGCATCAGAGTGAAAAAAAAATGATTGAGACTCTAACTTTATTCCAAGCATTAAACCATGTATAAATTATAAGGATTCTGGACAAGGGGATTATAATGTGATCTCAAATTATTAAAAGGCTTTAACACACTGAGAGAGTTCTCAGCCTTTGGCGCTGCAAATGTAAAATGGTTCAGTAATACTTAAACAACTTTTCTGCAGAGCCTCCTTTTTTTTTTCTTTGATCATATTTCTGTCTTCATAGCAGTAAATGGAAAAGTTACACCAGAGCACCAAGATGCCTGGACTGGCCAGGCATTAAAACAAAGAACCTTGGCTTCAAATCGTGTCATTTAATCAGCTTCCAGTTGCCTCTTGGCTAATGAAACTCTCCACCATTGAAAGCGAAGATGTGCTGGCCTATTGCTCAGGAAAAGGAGAAAGCACTGGGATGGCTTTCTATAGTGTTTGCAACTTAGAAAGGTCAAGAGTCTCCCCAACTAAATATACCAAAATAAATTCAAACCCTAATTGGCCTAAATGGATGGCAGTTAAAAAAATTACACTCGTACAGTAATGTATTATCTGTGCAGACAATTAAACAAAAGAAAGCGGAATGCAGAAGACTTTATGCTCTTAACATCCGCTGGGAAAGGAGGGGGGAGGGTCTTTGCCCAGATCCGGAGGAATCTGCTTGTCCTCTGGCAATGGCCTGTCCTCTGCATCTGGGGAAAATCCCCTTTTCCCAGGGGAAATTAAGAGAGTCAAGTCTCCCAAAAATTATGTGGGAACCTGGGATAAGCAAGGGTCAAGGACCAAGGTCATAGTCAAACTGAGGACAGAGCATCATCGTAGGGAGGCCAGGCTAGCTATACCCTGGGAAGTAGAGCCTCTTTTCTCAGCRAAAGGATAGAGCCTAAAGACTTCACGGTTAAATCACTAGTAATCAGGCAGCCTGAGTAACCCTAGGTTTCTGAGGGCAGAGAAAGCAGGTCAGATGGTAACTCCCACTCCAGGCATCCCGTGAAGAAACTAGAGCATGAGGACTTTGCAAGGCACAAATGCTACCTCCATTTTTGTTCAGGTTATCAAAAGAGCACAAGGCCAAATTCTGAAACACTGAGAAATCCACAGCTAAAGCAATATATCTTAGGAACAAACACTGAATTGAGGGCCAGAATATCTCAATGACCAGAAACTCCCACTGCAGCTCCTGTGGAAGTCACTGTAGAAGGAGCTCAGCACACAGCGCATGAAACTATTTTTGGAAAACTGAGAGCTCTTTCAGACACCAAAATTGAAGATCCAGACATACAGCCATATTTACTTTCTTTACTTCACCAAACATCTTGCACAATGACCATAATGAGCACCTATGGTAGTTTTCTACTTCTTTTCTGTAAGATATTCAAGCACACRAGGATACTTGAAGAGGCTCCTATTGCTTCTGTCCTTCATAATAGAACAGCTGGGCCATCACAAAACAGTGCAGCTTCTATACTGTGATCTTTCTTTAGCTATCATTCATTAAAGTGGCACCTTGCCTTCCTCTGGTTCATGGATACATCTTTCAAAATGAGACCAGTGACTGCATGGACAATAATTGAACACACAGGTGCTTCATTGTGTAATATCCTGAACAAGAAGCACACCTTTGTGCCATATGCCTTCTCTATGGTTCCAAAGCTTAAAGCAAATATGAATAAATTTAACTCTGATTCAATTCCTAGGGAAGCAGGTTTCTCTCTGTTTTGTAGAGAGGTAAAGCTAGGCACAAAGGGCAAGATTTTCAAAGATGCTGAAGTGCCTGAAGATGGAGAAATGCCTTGCGGGATTTGCAAAAGTGCTTATGCAGAGTAGGTACCTGCCTCCCACTGAGATCAGTGTTTTGTATCTGTTCTACAGATGCAAATCCGACAGCTGGCTCTGTTAGAACAATATTTGCTGAGGGTAAACTAACTGCGTACAAAAGAGAGCTGAAACAAGACCATGCACCACTTTCCTTTTGAGATAGGACCGAAGCAACATCCATGTGACGTAGAGGGCTCATAATTCTGTCCACARTTGGCTTTTATCTGCTATTGATCATCTTGTACTACACTCTGCACTCTCCTTGCCATACCCTGTCCTCTCTAAGACCTTGTTAGAGTCCCTCCTGGGAACCTTCTGCTATTATTCCTTTAGCAACTGTACTTAGCAACCTTGGGTGATTTTACGTAGCAYAGTCATTCAGCATCCTTCTGCTTGAAATATTTACTGTATGTTTTAATGTCTAAAGATCTAAATAATTCTGAATGTATCCATTTTAGGTATCCAAATCCTGGTGCCTTCAAAATAGAGCATCCTAGGCTTTAGGATCCTAGACCAGGCCTCTGGAGACCTGAGCTCAAGCCCATCATCTTCTGATGATTTCCTATATGAATCTAGCAACTCACCTAGGAAGACTTAGTTCACAAGAAGACTTTTTCACTCCATAAACCTACACACTAGGAAAATTCCAGCTGTTTAAGCTGTGTGCTGTGTCTCTGGACTTGCCTTGAACTGCCTTCACATGCTACTGTCAAGCGATTTGACACCTACATGACAGTGAAGTCTGCTGCTCATGAGGCAGCCAAGCCCACACATGCGCTCCGGACACAGCTAGTACACTCTGGCAAAATTAGAGTCCAGTGCAGACAGCACGGGGGCAGCTGCCCTCCTTCGAAACCATGCCTAAAGCAGCAGCTCCTGCACCATCATACTGCCCCCACTCTATTGCCCCATCACCCCCCCAAGATGGGGAAGACACAGGTCCCCTTCGCTCTTTGGTTAGAAACAAACATATTTGTCCCATCTCCAGCGACAGCAGAGTCCAGTCAACAGCAGGAGGATACAAGAGTGAGTACTAATCTGAAGGTGGGCAGAAAGTGGAGAGAGAGACCTCGGTTCTCGTCTCTGCCTTAAGCCCTGGTCGGGTACTTTGTCCAATGGCTATTTAATGCCTTGACCAGCATTACAGTAGTGAATTGTCTTTTATAAGCAACTTAGGGWAAATACCTACCTCTACTGATGGTCCTGGCCAAATGAGGATTTTCTTATGGAAAGAGTGAGTCTAGCCAGCTTAGATAGCTGTCCTTTTTCTGTGCTAGTGACAGGGAGTTTGTTGGCTTGAGGGCTTGTGTTACTGACACAGCTAAGCCCTCTCCAAACCTCCCAGGCGGGAGCACTGGTGCTGTAATCCTGAACAGGATACTTACTAGTGAAAAGCATACTTTGTGAGTGAGGAGTGGAAACGACAATTGAGAAACAGCCTACAGCAAAACTCATTACCTGTGGACTCAGTGCTAATGTTCCAGGGCTACACATGCTGTTCAGTATTTTATTTCCAGTCACACCAGATCTGTGAGCTATCAAGGAAATGTCTCTCTCTGACATTAAATTTCTCATACTTCATATTTAGGTAGAAGGAAAAAGGAATATATTTAGAAAAACATTCTATTCTCACTTAGCCCTTTTGTGATAGTCGAAACAAAAACCAAAGTACATTGAGAATAGATGTTCTTCAGTGCAGGCACATGGGTTGGCTCAGTGTTGGCTTCAAAGGCGAGCACAATGCTGGTGCACAGCACGGCTTGCCTGGGAACGGGCACTCGCCGGCAAGCCTCCTCCCTTTGTTCACTCACTCTCTAGCTCAAAGGGAATGCGGAGGACTGAGAATGCTGTATTGAAAAATAAGCAAAGAACTTTAATTACATGCTCATCACTGTACTTTATAAATGTCAAAAAGACATTGTCAAATTAAAAGCACATTTAAAAACACAATTTTGCTATTGATATTCTTTGTTTTAAAAGCCCCCCCAAAATTTAAGACATATTTACTTTTCTCTGTCAATAGCATTTATTCATTGTTAAGGGTTTGAACACTTAATTCATTGTGAACAGCAGAACAAGCTGGTCTTCCATTCCTCTTTTCTTTCTACTGTTTTCTGTTTAACAGTACAAAGCTTTATCATTTGTAAATCCTTTACACTTTCAAGCTGTAAAACTTCTTCGAGGAAAAACTTGTCTGTTTGTATTGATCTCTTTATACTGTGCTTCCTCTATCTGTCTATACCTCTACACACAGGGAGAAACAGAGATACAGAAACTGTATTTTCAACTTGCATGACCTGATTGCCACAGGACAATATCCATGTTTGAGAAGGCTCTGATCATCAGGAGAGAGGGGATCACACAACAAAATAAGAAAGAAAAATAAATCCCATGTTAACTTCAGCTCTTTAAATAGACAGTTGATAAGCAATCAAGACAAAGTAGATAATAAAATCTTTCCACAATTATTAAAGCCTTGACTAAAAAACCTCAATTTTCTCAACTTAAATTTAAGTGCTAGCACCTGATCTTATCCATGATACAGCACGTTTGCAGATTATGCGTAAGAAAAGCAGAAATAAATCCTTTCCCATTTGTGTTGCTTACAGATGAGTATAGTAAAATCTGTTCCCACTCTAGTTCCAGTCAAAAAGACAGATTGTTCTTTTGATTTGACAACACTAAGAGACGTTAAGTGATATAAACTGGAGGATTTCATCTTCCAAGGACAGAACTATCACAATCTTGGCATAGTCTGATACRGGGAAATTTTAAAATGAGGCCCCTGAATTAATCACTGTTGGAACTGATTTTCTCTTACCCTCTCCATGCTCATTCTTCCCCGCCACCAACTCAGTGAAATTATTGCTCAGCTGAGCAAGCTGTTAGTGGCTCCCAAACTATAAAGAATATATACGTCAGGATGTTTTCCAACTCTGTTTATTAAAGATTCCCTAAACTTGCCCAAGGCAGGAGATTTGATATTTTTGCTGACGAACGGTATATGCTGCTCTTAAGGGCAGCACTTCCTGCTATCCGCTGTTGATGACTGCAAATCTCTCTCAGCATCATCAGAGTTTTCAGGTGGACTTCATCAGTTGTAGTCATCTTATCAGCTAGGGACAGCCTCTCCTAATGGCTTGATAAATATTCTGGCATGCCGATATCACTGTCAAGAGATTTAAATCATGCCCACTACTTACTGCTGCTATTACTACAGAGTTATAGCCAATGACTCTTTCACTTATCTCTATAACCAGAGACATTGAATAGCTCTTTTTTTATATCCCCACTCCTGGTCACTGAGAGTAGAATTTATACAGAAATGTCCTCTACCTGGATGGGAACATATTTTGCCTATATGAAATTTGAAGAACAGATTTAGTCTGTGTGGGAAATGCATTCCTAGTCCCATCCCTAGCTTGCTAATGAAAGCACATGCTGCACCATGGTTCTAACACAAGAACACCTTATGTCCAAGTCTCTCATATGACCACCCTGTATATGGAACAACCCTCAAAGCAGAAGCGGGTGAAGTGACTTATTATTTTACAGTCCCTCCATCTCAAGCTAACAAATGCTCAAGCTAACTTATCATATGTGTTTTGGCTTCAGTTAGAAGAATATGATGGCTGTCCTAGTGATTTTCAACCTTTCTTACACTAAGCCTTCATCTTTAGTCCTCCTTCCATTCAGCTGGGCTCTAGCTAAGATGTCCTTCCCCAGCTCAGCTGGTCATGTAGGGACCAAATATGGTCACGGTGCCTGTTTGAGAATCAGTGCTCTAATACCAAGCCAGGGAGAAGTACAAGGCAGCAAATAAGGTTGATTCTATTGCCAGCTTGTGACATTAAAATGMAATCCTTTGGGGTGAAATCTTGGCACCCCTGAGGAAAGCGTAAAACTTACCAGTACAGGGTTTTTCTCTTTGCACGTGTTCCATAGCTCTTTCTGCATTTGCTGCAGTTTTTCTGAGATACAAGGCTGGTTAGGATGAAGACTTGTGGCTAGTTGCAATTTCTTTTCTGTTTTCTCTTTTTCAGGATAGCTCATATCCAGCATGGGATGACTGAGAGGAACAGAGTGGAGTAAAGCAAGCAAAGACAATATGGTCTCTGTGGTTACTCCTTACTCTGCTTAATAATGGAAACAGGAATTGATGAAGAGACTTGTATGTGAGACGAATGGAACAGAACTGGGATGCGGGAGAGGAAAAGGAAGGAGTGAGATGACGAAGTCAGCAAATTAAAGGAAAAACTGAGTCTGGGAAGAGGAAAAAGAAGTTGGGTAAGATGTGAAGAAGTCTAGAAAAGAAGGAATGTGTTAGAATGAAAATATGCAAAATATAGATGAAAAAATAAGGCTTAAATTATAGTCTTTTTCAATTTTACGTTAGATTAGCACAATAAACCATGTACCTCAGCATATGACATCGTATGGCCACATGCCATGCAAAGTTGACTGACAGGTTAATCAGCTGATATCATGAGAAACAGACACTTAGAAGAAAATCATATTTAAACTGACAGGATAATTACTGTCACTGTCCCTCATGCAGGCCTTCGCAGGCAGGAACCTAACTCCTAGACCAAAAGATAGGGAGAACTATCACCACATACACAAGTATTTTTCTCCCTTGTTACATTGTGAAACATTTCTTCCATTCCTTCAGTCTGAAAACCATGAGAACAGAACGTATTCTATGACCAACATGTAGCCAGGATGAGTATTTCCAGCACCAGAGAATCATTTAATAACATCTGCAATCAAGATGTCTATGAAAGATTATTTTTTTTAATCTGCACCCTCTGCAATCCTTGTGGTTGATACAGAAAGCTGTTTATATTACACAGGAGTTTCACCTGAAGAATGGAAACAGGCATTGGTATAACCCTTCCTTTTCTTTCAAGACCTCCTGTTGTGACCTCCTGTTGTGATGGGATCCAGTTGTGCAATACACTCAGAAATTGCAAATACCCTGTGGGAAGCCACTCTAAGTTGTGAGTACCTGGTGCTTTTCATATGGRGACCCAGTGTGAGTGCTAGTAACCATCATTAGATGATTTGAGGTGATAACAATTGATGTGCCAAGTTGGATTTGAGTTCTGGTAGCATCTGTTGCTTTCACCGTAGTTAAGATCTGCCTTTGATTATATCTAAATTAGCTAGCAAGAGAAGTGATACTTCTATTATGAAGCCAAGAAAAGGAAAAAATTCTATAGTTTCTGTGCACAAAGAAACTCTGCACATTTTTTTTTTCCAAACTCAGTTTGTGATGCAGAATTTGTTTTTCCCTTCAGAATATTTTGAGATGGTGGAGTTCAGGATCCTGCAGGAAAGAAGTAAGGCAACAAGCAGGATTGCAACCCTGGACTTCAGGAGAGAGGACTTTGGGCTCTTCAGAGACCTAACTGGAAGAATCCCCTGGGTTAAGGCCCTAGAAGGAAGGGGGGTCCGTGGGAGCTGGCTGGTATTCAAACATCACTTCCTCCAAGCTCAAGAGCAGTGCATCCCTATGAGTAAGAAGAGCAGCAAAAGSAGCAGGAGACCTACATGAGTGAGCAAGGAGACTCCTGGCCAAATTCAGACAGAAGAAGAAAGTACACAGAATGTGGAAGAGAGGACAGGCTACTTGGGAGAATTACAGGAATGCAGTCAGAGTATGTAGAGATGCTGCGAGGAAGGTTAAGGCCTGGTTGGAATTGAATCTGGCAAGGGATGTCAAGGACAACAGGAAGGGCTTCCTCAAATACATCAGCAGCAAGAGGAGGACTAGGGAAAATGTGGGCCCGCTACTGACTGGGGCGGGGGCCCTGGTGACAAGGGATACAGAGAAGGCAGAATTACTGAATGCCTCCTTTGCTTCAGTCTTCACTGCTAAGGGCCGCCCTCAGGAATCCTAGCCTGGATGTGAGGGAGAAAGTCTGGAGAATGGAAGACTTTCCTTTGGTTGAGGAGAAAAGGATTAGAGACCTTCTGGGCAGGCTAGACATCCACAAATCCATGGGCCTGAATGGGATGCACCCACGGGTACTGAGGGAGCTGGCAGATGTTGTTGCCAGGCCACTCTCCATCATCTTTGAAAGGTCCTGGAGAACTGGAGAGGTGCCTGAGGACTGGAAGAAAACCAGTGTCATTCCAGTCTTCAAAAAGGGTAAGAAGGAGGACCGAGGCAACTATAGGCCGATCAGCCTCACCTCCATCCCTGGAAAGGTGAAGGAACAGCTCATCCTGGATGTCACCTCCAGGCATATGGAGGAGGAGAAGGTGATCAGGAGTAGCCATCATGGATTCACCAAGGGGAAATCCTGCTTAACCAATCTGATAGCCTTCTATGATGGAATGACTGGCTGCATAGACGAGAGGAGAGCAGTGGATGTTGTGTACCTTGACTTCAGCAAGGCTTTTGACACTGTCTCCCATCACATCCTCCTAGATAAGCTCAGGAAGTGTGGGTTAGATGAGTGGACAGTGAGGTGGATTGAGAACTGGCTGAAAGGCAGAGCTCTGAGGGTTGTGATCAGCAGTGCAGAGTCTAGGTGGAGTCTGTGCCTAGTGGTGTCCCTCAGAGGTCAGTACTGGGTCCCATCCTGTTCAACTTTTTCATCAATGACCTGGATGAGGGGACAGAGGGCCTCCTCAGCAAGTTTGCTGATGATACCAAGCTGGGAGGAGTGGCTAATACACCTGAGGGCTGTGCTGCCATTCAGAGAGACCTGGACAGGCTGGAGAGCTGGGCAGAGAGGAACCTCATGAGGTTCAACAAGCGCAAGTGCAGAGTCCTGCACCTAGGGAGAAATAACCCTAGGCACCAGTACAAGCTGGGGGCTGACCTGCTGGAGAGCAGCTCTGCAGAGAAGCACCTGGGAGTGCTGGTGGGCAACAAGCTAACCATGAGCCAGCAATGTGCCCTTGTGGCCAAGAAAGCCAATGGTCTCCTTGGGTGCATTGGGAAGACTGTTGCCAGCAGGTCGAGGGAGGTGATCCTGCCCCTCTACTCAACCCTGGGGAGGCCACATCTTGAGTCCTGTGTCCAGTTCTGGGCTCCCCACTACAAGAGACACATGGAGCTACTGGAGAGAGTCCAGCATAGGGCTACAAAGATGATCAGAGGGCTGGAGCATCTGCCCTATGAGGAACGGCTGCGAGAGCTGGGCCTCTTCAGCCTGGGGAAGAGAAGACTGAGAGGGGATCTTATCAATGTGTACAAGTACCTGAAGGGAGAGTGTCAAGGGGATGGGGACAAACTCTTTTCAGTTGTTCCATGTGACAGGACAAGAGGCAATGGGCAGAAATTGAAGCACAGGAAGTTCCGCCTGACCATGAAGGGGAATTTCTTCCCTGTGAGAGTGAYKGAGCCCTGGACCAGGTTGCCCAGAGAGGTTGTGGAGTCTCCTTCTCCGGAGATCTTCAAGGCCACCTAGATGCAACCTTGTCTAACATGCTCTAGGTGACCCTTCCAACCTTACTGATTCTATGATTCTATGATTCTAACTTAAGGAACTGCCAGCTTAAATCAGCTTGTTTTCAGGCATCTAGCTTACTGTTCATTTTGCTTCATTTACTCATTTCTGGAGAAATGACGTCTTCAAACTGTGAGATGTCCCAGAAGTATTTGATCTTTCTCCTTTGTCCAAGGTTTAAGTCAAAGTGGCTGAGATATGATAGACACTAAGGCTGCAGGCTTGCTTCTGCCACAACAGTCTGATACACAGCCTCTCATGCTTGCATGGTGTAGGTGCTAGATGAGGAAGAACATGCATTTTTCCACTCCTTTTCTATAACAAAGAACCAGYCTTGACTTGGTTCCTTTCTCCCACCAATCTGCTTCCCATTTCTTGTGCAGATGTGGGTATCTCATTCTCTTGCACCCTGCCAACTCCTCCCACACACCCTGGCTATCCCATCTTTGTCTCTGCTGCTCAAAGAGATCAGTGGCAGATTCTCCTCMCTCCGGACTGGTGCCACAGTAGCTTGACTTCAGTTGCAGACAGACAAGGAAGTCTTGTCTACACAGACAACACTCCCCCCCCAGCAAGCCAGTCAGGCTCCGAAAGAGACAAAACTTGGTTCTTTTTCCTCACTCCACTTCAGATATTTTCAGAAATTCCTTCTGAATAATGAAATAGAGAATAACAGGCTTGATATGAGGCTGCTTGTCCTATCAGACACTGCAGAACTGCAGAACAGTAGACTGTTCTTTGATGCTCTTTCCCATCATCCGCATCTAAGTTTAGCCTTTATAATCGCACAGATCAGTCTTTCAGAATGGGGGGAGAGGGGCTCAGAGGCAAATTACAAACCACAGCGGGATATTTTCTCCGCATAAATGTTCTCAACCTCAGAGTGATCAGCCAAGCCCTTGGAGAGATGCATCACCAGTCAACATGTCATGGCAAAATCTGACAGTACAGAGTGTTCAGCTGTTTATTCAAAGAATACATTTGAATAATGAATACATTCAAGAAACCATGCTGCTGCTGTGCTCATGGAAAAAAGAGCAAAAGGCTAACTTTGCCAAATAAATTATGTGTTGCAAATTATTCTTTCTCCTCAGAGCTGTGTGTGTCCCAGGAGTAAAGGATTTGCAAAGAAACTCTTTACCCAGACAAGTGCTATCTTGGTAAACAGGATTTCCAGCTCAGAATTCAAATGTGGGGACAACCAGAAGTAGCTCATTTCCAAAGTGTCTAACTACAAGTGGGAGAGGATTGTTCATAAGAAAATGAATAGAGGGCACCTTTTCATTACAGGACACTGCAGAACACTCCTTTTTACTGCAGAGAAGCTATTTGCAAAAGACGTAATGAGCCTGGGTGAGAATTATATGCACAGTTTCTAGGACAGAAGATATTATCTTCACTTCAGCTGGTGATAGAGCCCCCCCTCCAGGATCAGGTGTAACATTGCTAAAACTCCTTGGCCTTTGCTTGAAGGCCTGAAAGTTTCAGGCAGATTTTTTTGCACTCTCTTTCCTTCTATATAAGAAAGTCCACAACGAGGTTTTTAGTGTGTGCCCACGCTCTTTCCTCAATACAAAACCACAATGCTAACTGTATTTCATTTTTAGACAGCTCAGAGTTCCTACATGGCCAGTAAGTGAAATCTCTCCACTTGGGGCCCAAGGGGTAGCTGTGAGAGTTCTAGAGAGAGAAAAAATCTTCTGAATGGGACACTTAACTGTTTCCCAAGGAACTATTACTTTGGGTTTTTTTTTCATCAAACTTCATGTTCCTTCTGGACTTTCAGTCCTTTTCCTTACCTTTCATCAGTACATTCCCTCTTTTGAGCCGCTTCCAGAAGACTGTCTTCCTACTAGCTTTTATATAGGCAAAGTCAAGAGTACCTGTACTTTCCTGTGTCTTCCCCTATTAGTTCATGTCCTCCTTTATTTCCCTACCATTTGCTTACCCAGACCAAAAGCAGAGTGAGAGAGCCCCTGAGAGGAATAGCCATGCTGCTTCTCGCACTGCACAGCTCCTCATAGCCCGGGGCCGTGCCTGGGGCTGCTGGAGGCTCCCACACAGCAGAGCTGCCTGAAGAGTCGGGGCAGTTCCCATAGTAGCTGTGATGATACCTCCAGCTGTTTGATGGGGTGGATGTAGGTTTAAGTGTCTCACAAAGTCCTGGCAAATGCAGCGTCCAGTGCTTTTTCAGATATTATCACTCTTTGCTTGTTTTCCTCCAGGCCAGCAATGACACTCTTCACAATTTTAAAGACCCTGACCAAAGCTGCACGCTCAGATACTATGTATGCCACCATACCATTGACCTTCCCTTCCTACCTCGCAGACATATACAATTAAACAGGGTAGTTAAGGTGTGACTCCAGTGGGAGCTATCAGGCACTGCACTTTCAAAGGTGACCATTGTCTCTGTTTAGGAGACTACTTCAAGATTTGGAGTTAATTTTTATGCCACTCTTGTGGGTTGTGGTCTGTATCTGCTGATGTGGAGGCATTTTTCCTGAATAAAAGACTTACAGAAAATAGATTGTTTCCTTACGCCAAAGGACACACAGTTCTTTAGCCCGTTGCATTGTATTTCATCACTCCTCTCCAGCTGTGGTTCTCATTTACATATTCTTCCTGTGTGGCCTTTTTTATGTTTCCTTACACTGCTGTTCCCAGGTGCCTGCCAAGCAGGGCTCCACTGGCTTGCTGGTGCAAGTGGGGTTGAGCACTTTCCAGTGGTAAACTGGATCTGAAGATGAGAATGTGGATTGCTTAAAAAAAAAAAAAAAAAAAAAAAAAAAGAACTGTTGATTATTTTTAGTTTAGTCTTCTGCTGAAAAGGATGAAACCGCTTGCGAAAGGCATGATCACTGCTGAGCAAGAACAATGAAGAAGTATTATTTGTGTGCAAATTTCCCCACAGTCCCTATCTTTTGACGCCAGCTTAAAATGTTCCCAGTCGCTGATGCATGGAAAATGTTCAGGATGCAGTAGACAGTTCTAAAAACACCAGAACCAATCACCTGGGAAACAAGAAAAACAGAAAGTCAAGTCAAAAAGTATTTCAACTATTAAACAAACACCACCCACCTGTAGGCGAGTGGCTAGCAGCCTGAAGCAATATGCGTAAATCCTTTTTAGAAGTTCCAATATTTTTTTAAATGTAGGGGAGAGAATCAGTTTCTCTCATACTCGCTGTGTGATATTTAAAATCTGCTGTGCAGTCGTAAAACTACAGCCCTCAGCTCAGGTTATCCAATATCCTTTTCTAGGTAGATGGTGAAATGAGTATGAGTTTGTGAATCAAGTCGGGTAGAAATAAGAATTAATCTAAACTGATAAAAACACTCAAAACTTAGGCTCAAAACTGGGGACAAATGAGAGGTATGCTTCTCATACTTCACCATCAGTCCCAGAGGATTTGGAGTCCTGTTAAAATAATCAGTAACACGTATTGCAGTTCTGGAAATTAACACGTATTGCAGTTCTGGAAATCCAAACATAAATCTGGGCATAATACAGGAGGCAAGGTCTTAGCTCTTTCAAGTGATACTTACAAAGTCAGAGTCAGCTCTGTCATCCAAATCTTCTATTTTCTTAGATTATTCCAGGACATATCTTCACCACTAGTAACATTATAAATTTGCATTATTTTTTAATAAAAGAATAGGCCCACTAGTATGAATGTTTCAATCTGTCTGACTTAAAACTCCATGGGAATTAAACTATCATGGTAGGATTTAATGCAAGTCTCTTCAGTCAGCTAAAAAGAAGAGGCTAAGTCATTGAGGTGACCAGGTCTCTCATGCCACCTTCCCTTACTCACACTAGGGCTCCTCCCCTCACTGGCGGTCCTGCGCTCACTGGTGTTATGGGAAGAAGGACTACAGTTCTGTGTGGCTCGGGCTTAAAGGTGTTAGGGGTGACTTTAAAATTTACTCATCACAGACAGAATGAAGAACTTGCAATACTCTCATCCTGCAGCACAATGAACCGTGTGCATCTACCATGAGTTCTTCTCTTGGGTACCTCAGATTTTCATATTTTTGGGGTAATGGGGAGGCTATAAGTGCTCAGCCCTTCTGATAATTAGATCCCTGAGAAAACTATTCATTTTGAATTTCTGAGGACTGAGGCAGCTAAAAATCATGGCACCTTTGGAAAATGTGGTTTCAGGTGTATAACAATCATATTTTAGTTTATTTTGAAATGTGTGTACAAACCACAATAGCGAATTACTCCTTCATTAACACCRCTAAGCATGATGATGATGATAATCTTTCAGTGCTGTTTCTGAAGTGGATTTGCTCAAGGTTAAAAGAGGTAACCTTTGAACCGGTGTATGCTTTCAAACCAGAAAGACTGAAAGGTCAAAGTTGAAAAGTATATATTTTAAATAGCACCAGATGGCTGTGGCGCAAACACAAAGGTAAATTCAAACTGCTGTGCAGTGAAAGCACGTGCATGTGGAGGGACCCCAAGGGTGAGTTACAGCCTCTGCGTACTCTGGGGCTGGCCACCATCTGATATATACCTTCGCCTGCTCAGTGTTTAGCTAGGGACGACTTTTCTTTCTTAATGACTGAGGGATGAATAGRGCCAGTTCTTCAGATGCAAGAGTTGTTCCCAGGGCCTGCAATAGAATTGGATTCATATCCAAGGACAGAGGTTAGCCCACAGCCCACTGGTTTTCAACTTTTTTGATTTATGGAGCCTTTACWAATTTACTTGGAGAAGTGGAAACCCCAGTGAAAATTAGCACATGTGGACTGCTATCGAATATTTATGAGCMTGGTTTTCACAGTCACCTTTTGCAAACAATTTCAAAGTTCTCTACAGATCTCAGATTGAAACCACTGCTAAAAACAGACTCTTTTTTCACCACCTAGTCCTCCCTTTGCAAAATTTGATAGTTACCTTAAAAATATCTCTACTCTCCCAATTTTACTACTTACAAAAATGAATGCAGCTATCTGAATTTAGCTGGCACAGTCATTTGAATGTTAACCTAATGTCTTTTGCCCTTTTAGTTCTCATATTTGTATGTCAGCATATATTTGGGTTGCTGCCTCCCCCCTCCTCAGTTATTTTTCTCTCAGACAGCTTTGCAAAACTAACTGTATATTATTTGATAATCACTCAAGATATTTTTTTTTCTGGGTTAATGGCATGGCGTGATCCTATGAGCTTGTTGCCTAATGTGAAAATTTTCATCTTCCATGTGGGAAGCAKTCTATGTGTTGATTAAATGGATTTATTACCCACTAAATTGATAGCTAACTTGGAATAATGATCACAATGAGGAATCCAAATTACGTGCTAAGTAGCCTCAATTCTTTCCAGACCAATCTTAAYTCTCTAATCCCTTGCAGCCTTACCCTTGCTTAGGATGCTGAAGACCTCTCCACCATCTGCTGCAGAGATCCCTTAAAATATGAAATCAGAGCTGAAATTGAAGGGCAGCCTACATACAAGCTCCACAAGTCATCTTTTTATAAAGGAATCTCTTTTTTTAGGGCTTCCTCTTATTTCATTTTTCCTTTGATTCTTTGATTGCAAGCTCTTTGACAAGAGTCCATTTGTATCCATGTATGTGTATGTACATCACATACAATGACAAAGTCTTTGAGTACAACTGCAATATAAATATTAAAGAAGGAGAACAATTCCTGGGTTGCAGGTCGATCAGTCTAAGGATTTTTTTCAATACCTATACGTGCCCTCTATCTCTTCTCTGACATGATAGGGTTCTCTAACAGGTGAATAATGGAATGTAAAGCCTTAAAAGATGCAAAATTTTCATTTATAAAAAGTAAATTTTATGAGAGAAGAGCACTGGCCCTGCTCAGAAGACAACACAGCCAGAATAATTATTATTCTCTGCAAAATGATAAAAGCTGTGAGTTTATAAGTGAAAATTTTGTTTTTCAAAAACACATTATTCTTGAAAATACAGTACTTTGCTAGTGCTTTTGTCCATCTCTTTACTCCCTAGCACTATCTTACAGCATATACCTCAGACTTGCATGTTTAATAACCATGTCAGACTGTGCCCTGTGTTGTACCAACCTGTCTTATTTATTTCACTGGTTCTTGTCACACAGGATTAGAATCACTTGGTGAACACTCTTTTTCATACAGAAGCTTTGGTAGCCCTAACAGTCCTTACTTTTGCATTTGCATGTAAGCAAGGTTATTGTCACATGTCTAAACATTCTGGTTTTAGCCTTTCTCCCTTCCCAGGTATATTAAAATTTTGGTAAATCCAGTCATGCTGTTTTCAAACATTCCAGAGTGAGAATCTTGATGCTAYAGTGCAGTCCATGAATTGATCTACAAGTGACTTTTTGCTGAGCAATTCTCTTTTTCTTTTCTATTCTATTCACTGCACTTGGAACATTTTATATATGTTGGTGCAATGACAGGCTTCCCCTCTACAGTTTTTAGATAAATTACATTTATTGATGGTAGGACATGTGTTCACACGTAAAAATCCTACAACTAGTTCTTGTTGTTGCTGTAAGAGAAGAGCTCATGTAAACAGTTCCAGGCAGTCAAACCATTAGAATCCTAAGTGTTAACAATAATTTCATATCCTCATAATGATTTGAACCAGCATCTGTTCTCACTCTGGGGTAAGGCTGGAGTAACTCCCCTGAAATCAGTGGAGTTTTATACACAATATAAAACCCCAGTAAAATCTTAATCTAGCMCTGTATCTCAAAGTGCAGAGGCGAAGATGTGTGTGATACCTATTTGCACATGATTTCATGTACCAGAACTTTTTAAAGTRTGTATGTTAATAATTCATATATTGCATTAATCACTTATTCTCTATAGTGTTTAATAATGTTAAATCATTCTTTCAGAGAAGGAAAATGTTTACACCTTCAGACTAAAATAACTTGTTGTATAGAATTGTAATCAGGGAGATTAGCTAATGTTAGCATGCATCTCTCATATCTTAAATGTGATTTCAAGGTTATCCAGCAACTGAGGAGAGCTACATTTTATTATCTGACCTTCCAAAGAAATCAGCTATGCTAAAAAGGATAGCAACATTTTTTTGAATTCTATTATCAAGCTCTTTTTTCATATAACTACATTGGTACAACATCTAAGACTCTTTTCAAATTGAACATGTCTTAAAAATGTACCATTTATTTTTTTTTCTGGCTTTATTCATGCAAATGAAGACAGCCTTGTAAACAAGCTGTCATTTACCAGTAGGTGAATCCTAGATACCTGCTGCATGAGCCTAGTGACATCACGATTAGGCACACTGTTCCCCAGGGCTACATAGATGCGTTTGCTTTATTTCCTTAAAAGAAAACTATTTAATAGAGCTGAAGAGTTATTATACAGTGTCTTCAGAAATGTGGCACTTCATTTTAATGCATTAATTATTTTAATGCATTATGTCTGGATCAACATAACTATTAGTGCAAGCTAATATGTTTCCCACTACTTTTACAGCTTCAGGTTTACAATGAGGTTGTACTGGATGTCCCCCTTGTAAAAAAGTGCAGTGGACATGAAGAATAACTAGGCTCAATAGAGCATTAACCATTTATTAATAGCTCTTTAAACTCTCTGTCCAGAGCTCCTCTGATATTTGTCTTGCTCGTGCAAACCCAACTACGGCAAATTTCCAGAATCCCAATGTCAAACTGTATTGCCTCCTAGATGCTATCTTCTTGCAGCAGAAGAAGTTTCTAGTAGAAGCTTTATAGCTCCATGTTTCTCCCACCTACAACACCTAGACCTTCTGGAGGATACAACTGTGAGCATTTGGATCCATCAGAACAACCAGTGGTGAGCAGAAGGAGAATTTTTTTCACATTTGGTGTTGTCCACCCAGCCTACTTCTTCCACAAGACATACAGAAGACAAATATTTTACATGATATGAGGACATGTGGTTTGACTACAATCGATGTCTATTTCATCATTTTTTGTTTCTGCTGGAGAAGCACTGGATAATGTCAACTAGGGGTGGCCCAYTCCATTTTAACTGGCATTTGATAGTACCAAAATTCATGAGGACTTCTAAATGACTCCTTAATGGTAAGCATCATAATATCCAAACTTGGCTGGAATCATGGAGATTTGGATTTATGTCGATATGTTGCCTTTTAGATTAACCTGAATTTTCACTGAGCACCAGAGAAGTTCAAAGTGAAATCAATCAATATTACTTTAACAGAGTAGTTACACTATTGATTGCAAAACCAGAAAACAAAATAATAAAGTAAACAGAATCACAGAATCTCAGATTCATTGAGGCTGGAAGGTACCTCTGGAGAGCTTCTGGTCAAAACTCCCTACTCAAAGCAGGATCAGCTAGAGCAGGATACTATTAGTCTTTTTAACTACAACAACACATTACTGGCTCCTGTTTGACCTCTGGTCCTTCTCTGCAAAGCTGTTCTTAGTTGGTTGGTCCTCAGACTGTACTAGTGCTTGGGATTTTTCCTCCCCAGGTGCAGGACCCTGCACTACAATTTGTTGAACTTCATGAGGTTCTTTTGTGCCCWTTTCTTCAGCTTGTGGGGGTCCCTCTGAATGGTAGCACAATGCTCTGGTGTATCAGCCACTCCTCCCGGTTTGTATCCTCTGCAAATTGCTGAAGGTGCCCTCTGTCCATCATTCTGTCATTAAGGAAGAGGTTAAACAGTATTCAACTCAGGTTGGACCCCTGCAGTATGCCATTTGTGGCTGGCCTGTAGCTGTACTTTGTACTGCCAGTAACAACTATCTGAGCCCAGCAGTTCAGCTAGTTTTCAGTCCACCTCACTGTCTGCACATCTAAGCCATACTGCATCAGTTTGTCTGATAAGACTGATATGGGAGACCATGTCAAGATAAATTCAGGATAAACAATATCCATTGCTCTCTCCTCACCTACCAAGTCAGCCAGCTGAYTGTAGAAGGCTATCAAGTTGATCAAGTATGATTTCCCCTTTGTAAATCTGCGATGACCRCTCCCAATCACCTTCTTGTCTTTCATGTGTTTGGAAATGGTTTCAGGATTATTTGCTCCACCACTTTGCCTATGATAGAGGTAAGGTGGATCAACCTGTAGGTCCCCAGATCCTCTTTGTGCTCCTTGAAGACAGAAGTGACATTCACTTTCTTCTAGTCCTCAGGAACCCTCACTGATCACTGTGACTTCTAAAAAATTATCGAGAGTGGCCTTGCTCTGACATTGGCCAGTTCCCTCAGTACTCATGGGTGCATTCCATCAGGTCCCATGGACTTGTGCATGTCCAGTTTGTTCAAATGTTTCCTAACCTGAACCTCCTTCWTCGAAGGTAAGACTTTCTTAACCCAGACTTTTCCTGTGGTCTCAGAGACGAGGGAATCCTGAAAACAGGTCTTACCAGTAAAGACTGAGCAGTAGGAGACATTGTCTTTTTTCATGTCCTTTGTCACCAGATTTTCATGCGCATTCAGTAGCACACACACCTTTTCCCTGGCTTTCTTTTTGCAGCTGATACACCTGTAGAAGCCCTTCTTGTTATGCATCACATCCCTCACCAGACTCAGCTCTAGGGGGAAGAGGAGGGTGGTTCTGATTTTCCTAACACTGTCTCTGCACACTCGGACACTGTTTCTATATTCCTCCCATGTCACTTGACTCTGCTCTTTTATGCTCCCTTTTCATGTTTGAGATTTGTCAGGAGCAACTCATTCATCAACTCAGGCCTCCTGCTGCCTTTGCTGATTTTCTGCTCATCATACTAGGTCATCCTTGAGCTTGGAAGAGGTGACCCTTGAAAATCAGCACCCGTTAAACAACTTAAAATATCTGAGATTAGTCTGTTCTCCAAACATTCTGCCATTCAAGACTTCTGTGAGATATTGCTTAGCTATGGTAGCTATGGTAGCTACCACAGATGCCAACAGACAGCATAACCTCTACCTGATGACGCTTATTTCAGTGCATGCTCTCTGAGCTCAAAAGCCAAGACGGCTGCTCAGCCGCCCYTTGCCTCTTTAATGTCGTCTTACAGAGCTGACTTATAACACTAACAGAGGAGAGGAGGGAAAGAAAGGATAAGCAAGACAGACATCCAAATCCCCCCATCCACTCCACGGTTGCCAGCATCAGTGAGGTGTCTCAGGTTGCAGTCTCTCCATCTAAGGTGGATTCCTTCCCAGTTTCTTGCCTTCCTTTCCTTTTATTTTCATCTCTGGCTCTTAGGAATGCAGGTTTAACRTTTACACTAAGGATGACTCCCCTTCCCTGCTAGCTAGGATCGGGTTTCTTCTCCCTCCCACCCCCACCCGCAGTCCCTTTGGGAACCTACGGAGGTTACATTCCTATTGCACATTCCTCAATTAGCACGTTCCTTCCAGCCTGACTGACTTTCTCGCTGCATGCAGCAATCCAAGACAGCTACGATATTTTCTGAATCTTGGCTCATTCAAAGTATTCATTCTGCCTCGTTCAATTTCATAACATCTAGGTCACTCTGAGTCTTTGATAGAGGCCATATATGACATGTTAAAAAGGAAGATGACTGGCATGGCATTTAAGTACTTKTTCTATATAGCCGATTTGAATTTAACTATCACACAAAATGACCCAGTGCTCGAATGTAGGTAAATCGTGACTTTCCTGCTTAACGAATACAAATTACTCCTACCTTTCCATCTCAAAACTGCTCTTTACTCAACTGCTTAATCAAAATCCATGTAGTTATTTTTAATACATTAATTTTCTTTAATTTCACATCAAAGGCCTTTTCTGAATGCTGTTAATTGTCTTTGAAGATGTTACATGTTTGGGCTAAGCAATCCACAATTTAGCTAAGTTCATTTAACTAGAGAAGTATGTCAAAGAAGGAAGGAAAATAAGATTGGATTATGATTATTTTCTTAGATGACYGAAATGTTTACTATTGAAATTCATTGCCTCTCCATTTTTTGTGACTATTAGCTTATGAATATACAGTGTTTTCATTGTTATGACTTTCCTACTAATCTCTTTATATTTGTTTTCCCTTTAAGATCCAGCTCTTAATGTCATAGAATTGCTGGCAAACCTCTGCTTTCCTGTTAAAAAGAAAGCATCTAGTTTGCATAGCCTCAGGGAAAGCCCCAATTATTTGTTATATTTAATGATTTTTAAAACTATCTTGTGACAATGAAGACATTATTTTTTGAAGTCCAAGACTTCAAMATTTCTTCTTTCAGTATTTGACATTATCTTAAATAGTACTTGTTAGAGATTTAACTACTGATGGATTAGTAGCAGTAAGAATAGAAGCATTACCAGAGAACTTTTAAACAGTGTCTGTGCATCAGGGAGGCCTTATATAAGCACAGAAAGTAAAAATGATCTTTCCTCTACACTCTCAGTCTCTGATACAGACTGAWTGGCAGGGAAGTAAAAGGCAACAGTGGTCTGACTGCTGTGAGTGTGATAGACGTAACACAGAAGTAACATCACAACTGTTAGTTGCCTTTTGCTTGTAGACATTCAAAAAGAAAAGTTCCAAGGTAAGAAAAGAAGGAAAAAGAAGGGGAGAAAATGGTTCTAATAATAAAAATAATTGGAATGAATAAATGAATTTAATGTGAAGAGAAGAAAAAAGAGAAAAGAAGAACGCTTACTTGTTAAATTACTACCATTTGGGCATAGAGATGAAGCATTACGTGTTCCTCATACTGCAGGACATAATATAATCTTGGGCTTTGCTTTCACAGCTGCAATCTCATGGCAAAGCCATGGGATTCARAGCTGGGACATTTTGACATCCATTCACTTCTAGGGTCTGGCAGGAAGATTTACTCTCCCGGGCTTGTGAAGGCATTTGAGTGCTGGAGTTTTCATGRCATGCTATAAAATAAAATACATAATGTCCTGTTTTTTGCTTCCTAAGGCAGCATCATAATCTTCAAACCACTCTGGACTTGGCTCTTTAATGTAAAGACAAGCCATGTATTGTAAGAAGGTTATTACATGTTCCAATACTTGCAAAGAATGTCTTTATTGAATGATATCCTACCGTTCTTCCTCATAAAACCTCTTTAATATGCTGCATAACACACTGATTAAATGACATGTATCATCAATTAGCAGCAACCACACAATCTGTGTAGTATGTGGATACTTGCCCATCTTGCCCAGGAGTACGTACCTCAGAAAATCTAAGTGTTTCTGTATCCTTGCTGGGAACAGAGTTCAGGTGTTCCCAGTATGGCCTTCAGTCCATTTGTTTTCTGCTGGTTTGCTTCCCCATCTATCCTTTTCCTCCTCATTCTGGCACTGCAACAGCTTTGAACAGCAGCCACTGAGGGCTTCAGCCAGATTTCCTCAGCGAAATACCTTCCGTGGGACAGCARGTAGGGGACTGAGGCAGCAGCAAGTGGAAGAGCCTTGCCATGTTCCTCCTCACCCTTTTTGCTGGCACCAGAGTGCCTCACCTTAGCCACTGCCAAAGCCAGCCAGCTCTGGAAGCAGAAGACCCAGCATTTGGACTCTAGTACAGATCTCCCACATAAAATAATGTTGCCAAGCTCCTGGGCCAGCTTTAGGAATGTGTTTTTAATATTCACTGTTCACTTTGTCTGTTACAGATGTACATAGTGCAATTATTGTAATGATTTGCACATGTGGTGTTATGAAAAGTGCGCCTTTAAAGTTATGCCAATTTTTTTTCTGTAAACCAAATACATTATTTCTACCTATGTTCCAGTTGTTTAGTTTGCCACACATTTTTTTTAAAAAAATTTATTATAAAGATTAAACTAACAGCTATGTAAGCAATGCAACCAAAGGAGAACAGAATGATTTTCTTCATAAAAGAACAGGTTTTTTTCATTTGCATGTGTGGATTTTTTTCTTGCACTCCAGCTCCTCCGCRCAGATGCTCACAGAAACATCTACACACATAGAAAATACATGCACATAGCACAGTCCTCATATGGTGAGAAAGGAAATAATTCGCTAGCTGTGTGATAACTGTCTTCTAGTCAAACAGCCTCAGCTCCAGCAGAGGATGTTCTTGTATTAATGACCTTCAAGCTCGACCATTTCGGTTCATTATGTGCCTTCTCCCTCACTCCCCAAATTCAACTCTCTCAGAACATTCAGCCTGTCATCTAAGAGACACTGTATTTATTATGCCTTGGTGGCCCATTTGGGTTCCCTGTTGACTGTGGGTTTCCATTCAAGGTATCCGGTATCCAGATCCCATCCACAGCCTTGCTGGCTCTGAGACTTGCATATGTGGTCTCCCAGGATCCCAGGATAACAACACCTTCCTGAAGCAATTAAATGATCAATTCATAGGAGAAGACATGGGAGCATGAGTGCAAGATGCAGATCTTACACTAGCTTCAGGCACAGCCCTCCTTGAAGTAGGAYGCTGCAGGTCTCATTGCATTCGGAACTAAGTTCAAATCTCTAATCTCTTTTGCAATTTGTTCTCCACTCGACCACCCAACAACCACTCTCCCTTTGCCTCTCCATTTCCATTCAAACACCCCGCTAAGCCAGAACACAAACAAAGCTAGGTATTTTTTCAGTAAACAGAGAGTAATGAGAAGGATTGYCACTAGGACATGATTTGGGAGTTTATCAGATACTAGAATGATATGAGCTTCATAAAGTGGTGGACAAGAAACTGATATAAACATGGGCCTGATTTCCCAGCTTATTTTCACATTTGGTAGCCTTCTGAATCTGGACCAAGTTATTTAAAATCTGCTAGTTTAATTACTAGATTTAATACTAACAATAGAGTCAAGATTTTTATTTATGTAACTTCACCTCACAAGATTTGTTTAACAGTATATCGATATCTCAAACTAGGCAAATCAAATAATACATTTAATGAGACTGTTTTGAAGAGATGTCAAAACAAGAGATATTAATGAGGCCTTGTACATTTTTCAATAGTATAATATATTTTTATTTTGTACTACTTGAAGAAGGCATATGCAGAGAAAGTGATCTTTCACTGAGCTTTAGAGCTCACCCAAACCTTTAGCAAAAGCAAATTCTGTAGTAACAGCCTACCCACAGCCCTGAGGCCATGTTAAGCCTGTAAACTGAAATATTTCTGTTGCATAAATACGTAAATGCTACACTGTAGCTAAACTTCATGGCATATCTTACAGTCCTTCTCCCTGAGTCATCTAGATTGGAGATGTCCCTAGGGTATCCTTGGTCTTTATATTTAGGCTTCTTTCCAGTGGGAAAATGGGCATGCGGTGGGAGTCAGGCCGAAGGTCTGTCCATCCAGGTCTCTTTCCAGCATGCATTCAAGCTATGTCCAGGACATTCAAGAGTTGGATATAATATTTTACCAGTGGTAGCTGGCTGCCCAGGTTTTAAACATCAAAATTAAATTTACTAAGCAAAGGCATTAACAGCCTTCCATGCTCTCGCTGATCCATATTGCTGTGGAGATGCACCACTGCAAAAGGAGCCGGGTGTAATTTCCTTCCATTAGTTTAGAATAGCAACAGAGCTTTACAAGTACATACACACATCTCAGCAAAAAGTGAATCTGCTTCTGAAGATTTGATGATGCACAGAAACAAAATCAACAGATAGATCAAGTGGGTTTAACACAGACCTCTGCACTCTGACCACAGACAGACRAATTCTTTCACAAAGAGCTTCTTGAGACAGATTGAAACCTAGCAAAAGACTGATGATACTCAAAAATGACTGCTATGCTGGTCTCCTTACACKTTACTGGGGGGACGCTATAGTCACAGCAGCAGATAGCTAGCACCCAGTTGTTGTTACTAGTGAACTAAACAGTGCCAGGCCTTGGGCCCACTATTTTCCCGTGGTTGTCCATTACTCAYGCAATATCTGACACGGCTTTGATCATGCCTGCTAGCCCCTTCCCAGGAAGTCCTGGGCATGGTCAAAGACTGTTTCCCAGAGGCACTTTTGATGCAGTCACCCTGTTTCAGAGGTTCAGCCRTATGGGCATGAGCCATGCCATTTCACACGGTCTTCAGGACAGAGAAGACCCAGACTGTGCTTTATGTCCTGGTACAGATTTAGCAACCAATGTCTTTGGCATGGGAGCTAGTGACCTCTGAAGGTCTTTTGTTACAAATAGGAGACTCACATATATACCTTAAGTAAATGTAATTATATCCCCGTTAAGTAGCAAGCTAAGATGAACCTCAATTTGTTTAATGCTATGGTTTAATTCAGTCAGTTGCCTAAAACTTCAGCTATTTTTCTGAAGCACGTCCAGACTTCTTTGCTCTGGAAATATCAGAGGATTGATGTCCCTGAGGAGATTTTCAGTATGCCCTCATTCAGGCAGGGCAGGCATGTCTTTCATGCTATGTTTTGATATTTCCACATCTTCTCCTGGCTGAACACAAGTAGGAAAGCTGCTCAGAACTTAATTTAAAAGGTAAACGGAGCTCTTTTGAATTTCAAAAAGTCTCAGGATGGATCACCTTTTATCAGAACCAGCTTATCCATCCCTAATTCAGAGAGAAAGGTAGGGGTCCAGATCAAAACTTTTTGATCTGGCTTTATATGTTCTCAAAGTTCAGGGGCATTTGTATCCCAGGTTATAGTGTGGGTCCATCTGTACCCTCCACTACTCTAATTTAACCCCTTACCTATACCTACACATACATCTTTTCCTTGCAGCCTCCCTCCCATTCCATCACTCCTCCAAGATTAAAGCTTTTTATTATTATTATAAACATAATTCCTATAAAAGATAAGAAGCTCCCTGGTGTATCTTTATTAATCCTAGTTAAGATAACATTTTGAAAGCAGAAACAGAAAGAGATTTATAAAGAGCAAGAGAAGACAGTTGCAGATCAGCACAGCAGGGTCAGAATTTCCTACTCTGTCTGAATATGTTTACAAAGAAGTACGAGTTAAAAATTGCTCTATATGTGAAGTCCCACACTACTGTACATGTAAGCACTTTGCTGAGTTTGAGCCTAGATTTTTTTTTCTATTATGTCCAGTATTATAAACTGATCGTGCCTACGCCTTCGTTTTATTATGTCTTGTGTGTAGGGTCTTGTCCACATAAAATTGTTTGTGTCATTAGGGTTTTCTTATTGAAGCATGAGGATAGGAAGGATTCAAAAAAGGAAGAAAGCTTTTAAATCAGGGTAGGCAACCCACTGGTATCTATCTACTAGTAGGCTGAAGTATATGGTGGTGTTTATTGGAATTTTTTGGTCAGTTCAAGCATTAATTTCTGAGTAAATACATACAGAAACTGCAAACCATATAGTGCCATCCCAACGATCTGGGATTAGAAAAATGTGACATTTTAAAACAGATTGCTTCAATGATATTTCTTATTATTCTCCAAGCAGGGTTTGTTCCAAGATATCTTTTGAACTTAATAATAGTATTCTGGTCAAAAAGAATAAGAGGCATTTTTTATGGATCTGTTTATAGAAAACATTTAATGTCTTGCAGCTAGCCAAAACACAGAAGCATGCAATTGTGTGTTGTTATACTTAAAGCAGAGACTTATGCACATGTTTAGCTTTGTATAGCTCTCAGTGAGAGAAATTTGACATCAGCTGTATTCAGAAAGGAGTAGTTTTTTGCCGTGAGTTTACAGAGGCCATGAGAAGGTTTACAGTCCTAGGAAATGCCAGTCTGAGATGTTGACCCCCGTAGTGAGTGAGCAGTAGAAGCTCTCAGACAGGTAGAAGTGTGCATCCCTCCACTCGGAGGTCCTGGTTTTGTTCTCCTGACTGGGTTCACGGAAAGCAGGGAAAGAACAAGAAACTCTCACATCACGGAAGAGCTGTTGTAAACTAGTTTCTAACATGGCAGCAGGCTTTCTGTGATTTAGAGGAGCTAATGCTGCTTTAAAACCCCTCATTTAATTTGGGTTATGCCTATTTGTCGTTTATGCTGTCAATTTGTTGCCTTCAAGTTACAGAACAGGTTGTTTGAATTCCCACCCATTTGTTATGCTCAAAATCTTGTTACAAGCAAAAGATACACACAATATATGCAAAGCCAATAATTTATTGTTGATCTAATTAAAGTCTTAACAGGCCCATCAAAGAGCTATTATTAGTCTAGTTACAGCAGTACTAACACAATTACAGAACACAGGTACAGTGAGATATACACAAACTTTTTGGTCTTTACCCCTTTCCCTGGTGTTACACTTGCCCTCCCACTGCCCCTCAGCATCCTAAGCCTGATGGTTTCAGCCAGTGCAGGGCATGGGGAAGGAGTTATGGGAAGTCTTCATGATCCCAGGCCCTTTGCTGGGGACGTTGGAGGTTTCTTTCTCCTCTTATCAGAGGAGGAGAAATGATCCATTAGGGCTCATTTTTATGTTTGCTAACACCCTTGCACTTTGTTCTTTTTTCATTGGTCTGCAAGTCTAAGTTACGTCCACACATACCCTATACCGTGTGTTTTGCATGCACTGGATATTTCTTGGTTCTCTTTACTGCCCTTAAGACTGGTTTTACGCAGCTCCCAAGGTCGCATTAATTTGTTGACCAGTAAAGGATGGTGGGTGAGCTGTTTATAGCCTTGGTGCACCCTGTGCCCAAGCCTGTCAGGCCTCTGTCACCATCCTGTGCCTGCTCTCCTCTCTGCTGCACCTTATCCTAGGGCGATAGGTAGCTCGCTCTRCACAGAATAACCACTTGTTTCATTGTCTGCTAGTTGCCAAAATATATATGCAATAGCTGGCATTACACCACAGAGYTGTTCAAACCTAGGCAAAAGCTAAAACCAAGCAGGCGGCAGTCACCCGGTCATCAGGCTACTGCTTTTACAGGCAGAAGTAAACCTCCAGATGGACCAAGACAAGTTCAGACAAACCCTAGCAGGTCCCAAGGTCCTTGTTGTTAGGATGACACAAAGCTATGGCATGTTACGACCAACAGCGCCACCACATTCACTTGGCTAATAGGCTAGCTGTATTTTTCCCTTTAATTAGGCTTTGACACTTCTGACTGTAGCCTTCAGTGAGATCCTGGATAAGTTACTTTGTTTTTCTGAATCTATAAAACAGAAATAAAATATACTGTCACCTTAATATAGTAAAATAAGAGGGAAGTGGTAGAAATGAGCCAATTATTGCTATGGTTTTGTAACACCAAACAAGGAAAATCAAAACTGATAAATGAAGTTTATCTGTGAAAACTCCTAGGTGACTTAGGAGAATGTGATCTGAAATCCTGYTGACAAGCAAGTAAAGGAAATATTTATTCACTACTCAGATATGCATGCTGAGAACCACCAACATGGAGAATATCTTAAAGAAAGTGAGTCATCCTATATTCAATTTTTCTTAAAACTAGGAACATAATAATCTACTCAAAATGGGAGGATCACCTTTTAGATACATAAGCAGATTTAAAAAATCATTTAATTATAAAAGCATTGAGAAAATTAAATCCTTCTCAGAGGCTAGATRAACACTGATAAAATCTGCTCATTCTGGACGAATCTTGTGGGGCAAAATACTGTCTAATGTGCACCAGCAGCAAAGATTACGGAGAGCATAACATACTGAAATCTAAATTAATCCTGCTTATTGACTGATAATATGCCCTGATCCTGGGGGAATATGCCTAATTTATTACTTTTTAAATGATTTGGATTCCTTTAGGAAAAGCAGCTCCCCAATTTATTCTCCACTGACTAACTGTGGTGGGGAAGGAGTCATTAAATATGAATGGAGATTATTTTTATTTTGAAAAGTAATACAAAAAAAGTCAGTGCTGGTTAGATCAGATGATTTTCCATATTACTTTCTTATTAGGAAGAGAGAATATTTGAAACATAGACTCTAAAATATAAAAAATGAAAATAAGATACATTCCACTGTTTCTTAGTTGACAGATAATGTCCTCTGAGTATTCCTCTGCTCCTGAAGCCACTCTGCAGTGCAGACTCCTGAACATCTACACTGCAGACTCAAAGAGAGGTACAGTGGCGGAATCTCTGTTCCCAATTGCTATCATATTCACAAAACAGAAAAGTGGAGAAAGCCAAAAAATATTTTACTGTAAAATCTTACAGTACCCACACCTTATTTACTGGATATAGCYCTGCCTATAGGCTGACCTAGTTATTAATGAGGGCTGCCACTTGGCCCTAATTGTAGATTGACACCTTACCACATTTAACTCTGTGCCCATAATGCAGTCTAAGATATTTCGTTAGTTACAGAGATAGAATATCTGAATAAAAGAATAATAAAATAAATGAAACACAATTCCTGACCAAGGTAATCTTCCTGCAAAGGTATGATTTCTGTTTGAAATCATCTCTTTTCCTGTTCTTTTTGTGTGCTTGCCTTTCACAGAATTTTGATGACCCTACTCAGTCTGACTGTCATGGGATATCACCTCCCTACTTAACTGATATGTTAATTATGTTTTTCCTGAATTGGATTGTATCAGGTCTTTATAACAGATTGTGATGTGCATAAAACAGGAGCCTGCATTGTGGTTTGCATTTCAGTTGTAGTAATGTGCAGTTTATGAAATTTCTYAATTAGAGTTTATATCTGTATGTTTGTGGTGATGGGTTTTTTTCCTTCCACTAATTTGTCTCCTTGCTTTTTGGAACACGTTGATACTCTGGTACCCTAAAATGTCAATTTCTATGAGTTAAGTGTAGACTGGGTGAAATGGTCAGGACATAAAAACTTCTGAAATCATACATCATGGCTACAATGGAAGTAAAGAAAGATGTATTTGTACTTGACGTGTCCCATTATCTGTTAATGTATTTGATCAGATTTTATTCACACATAGGCCTTTATTGCTTAACATAAAAATCAAGATAACAAAAAATACTCAAATAAAGACAATAGAAACAGAGAATGTCTCAAAAGTACTTGTGTTTTCTCATTTTATTTGGCAAAGCTGCACAGAAGTCACTTGCTTTCTTCCAAAAATTCAGTTGCATTTGAAGCATGAAAATTCAGGAGGAGTTGGTACAAAATAGACAGTTTCTGCTTATGYTAACCTTTTCACAAGACAAAGAAATACAAAACTGACTTTGCAGTAGTTCATCAGTTAGATATTGATTTTATAAAACCTCAGCTGGCTATTTCAAATTCTGTCTATATATTTCCTACATAGAGTGCTTTTTTGTTTTTGACCTATTTAAAATAAAAATTCCCCATATAAGCTTTCAGACACAAAAGCTGACATCTACTACCTCCAAATGTCATAAAAAATCAAGGAGCACTGTATTAAAGACCCACTGCTAAGATGTTTAAGCATCATAAAGTGATTATAATAAACGCTGTTGAGGTTTGGGGTCAAGGTTCCCCAGGGTTCTAGTTCTGACAAATGATCTTTGCAGCACTTACTTACATATCATAAGCCATGTTTAAAATCAAATGCGCCAATAAAATCAACAACTTAAGAATTTGTCTTCTGGGGTCATAAACAATGAATAGTGATGTGTTTTTTCTCTATCCAGAGCAAAAGGATTAGAAAGAARGAAGGAGCAACAATAAAGACCGTTGAAAGACCTTCCTGATAAAGGTCATGGTTTCAGTTTTATACTAAGAACTCAGTTACATTCTGATTTGCAGTTCTGTGGAYTTTCTTACCAAATTATTGGAAGCATTGTCAACAAAGCAGAGGTTGTACAAGAACTATTCCCACACTCATTTTTACTGGTACAGAGAACTTCATTCTTCATTTCCTAACTAACTCAGTTGTGTCATGGAGCTGTGTTTCTATCACCCTCAAGGCAATTTCAAGATTTCCCCAGAGATTAAAGCACTTTTAGCTTGTTGTTTACTGGAGACCTACACTGCAGAGTGCAGTAGAAAGGAGGGTAACCCAGGAATGAGGAATATACTCTGCTTCCAGARTAGCCTGATTTGTCCACCTACTGTCCTGACTGATCATTATAGTGCAAAGATACTTTTATTAAGCATAATGATATTAAATGGACCTGATGCGATTTAACACATTTATGAGAGTCTTTCATGTCTCACTGTAGGAGGCTGATATTTAAACCCTAGTCCTTGCTGAACCTGAAAGCATTTATAATCCCCTTCTCTTTGGCCCATATGCAGGCTCATTATATTTGCTCTTTATAGTTATCTATTTTCTCTTAGGCCCTTATGTAGAAAAGAATCCCTATAGAGGAAAAAGCTTAAGCACTTGATTAACTTTAAACACATTGAAGTCAGTGCTCAGAATTAAGCAGGTGCTTAATGCTTTTCTGAATCAGGGCCTTAGAGTCTAGCGTTTCTGTTTCCATACTGATTCAGAAAATAATGATCTAGGATTTGATTGTGCTCTCAACTTCATTGACAAATCATGAGGAGTCCATTTAAGTTAGAGGGCTTTGGTCATCTTTGCCTAGTATCTTCTACAGTCATCTAGAAAAGTGGGTGCCAAACACTACCACCACARCATAGCAGAGTTTAAATATACTTTGCATTCACTTTTGTCACAGTCAGAGACACATGGTGCAAGGAAAGTGGTGGAGTCTCAGTGTAAAATGACAGTTAGGGAGCAGGATTGGGTTGAAGTGATTCCCCTTGGCAGGGATATACAAATWGTCTCCACCGAGTTGTAACGCCAAMGGAGAACTGGGCTAAGCAGGGGCACCAGCGATGACTGCCGTGAGCAGTACATGGACACAATCTGTCCTCCATCCACCTAGACAGTCAGCCCACTTCGCTGGCCAGCGTGCATATGAGCGGAGGCATGTGAGGACCTGCCTTCCCTTTCCTCCTCCCTTCAGGTTCCTGTGCTCCTCTAGAGAATGAGGAGGGCCTTTGTGCTCCAAGGACACAAAACACTGTCTAGGTCCTGTAGGTGCAATATGAATCCCAGGCAGAATTCATCTCAACAGATTCTTAAATCTGCTCTCATGAGGGACCAGAGAACTTCCCAGACATCCAGACTTGTTTGGATTTTCCCAGTTTATGAAAATAATTCAAATGTCCCAGCTTTTTGATAAAGGTTTCACAGCATCAGCCTGGTCTCTGTGACACTTTTGGACACAAGGTCAGTTCGTGAGTCTTTTGTCATCTATATTTCCTCTAAATAGCTATCAGACACCAAATTATTCCAGCAATAGCCATTCTGACAATGTTCTACAGCCAATGATAAGCTATAGGCTGTTCTGGGACTGTAGATCAAGTGTACGTCCATGAAACAGTATCTTTTCCCACCTGCTAGGCAAGACCTGAAGTCTTTATCTGTAATTATGCACCTACTAACAGTGGTATTTGTTTGATCCATGCCAGTGGATATGTACTCCAGAGTTTCAAGCAACCTTCTACCTTGAAGCTTCATACCTGATTTGAAGTGTATGGTATGAGAAGGATTTCAGGGATATTTTGAGTATTTAAAGGGTAACTCTGTAGCATCAAGCGTGAATTCACAGATTATCCTGATTGTTAGTCTTCAGGAATGTATTTGGTTCTTGATTCAGGACAAACTAGCTGGCATTTCTAGGGAAATTCTGTATATTCATCAAGTGCACGTTAACCTGTAGCATGGATGGATCAAAATTATGGGACCAGTTCCTTAACTACCACCAAAAAACCATCATTTCAACAGCATCAGCCAAGTGTCCCTCACATAACTTGTCATTAGCATCACAGACATTGGAGTRTGGGCTGAATACAAGGGCAATGAGAACAGAATGAAGTGAGGTTTCAGGGATTGCCCAAGTCAGACTGTACTTAGGACCAGCCAGGTACCACACAGATACTGCCTGTACAGCCACGGCTTTAGTACAGACATAGCTCCTGGGCAGCAGAGAATGGAGCGTATAAAATGCAGAGCTACCATTATCACTGCCTATGCACAGCATATGTATCTCTTAAAGCTAGAAATAGTTAACAGACATAGAATGAGCACACGCAGAGTTGGTAGATATGCCCAATTGAACGAATCAGTTTATATATTTTAATCCTTCTTAAACAGGTTTATCCTCCAAAGAGTTTCTCATTTCTTCTTCTTTTCCATGATTTAGCAGCCAGGAATCTTACAGCCCCACTGTGCTTAGAAGGGGGCTCCAATTTTTTATTTCTAACAAGGTTTCCAGCAGATTTTGAATGTCGTACAAGTATTCTATTTGCACATTAACTTCTTTCACACTGAACACATCCAGAGCTAAATTATGATTCTTGAAAGCTGTAAAGGCAAAAGAGTCTTCAGTTCCTCTTCTATGGAAGGCAGCATCATTCCTAGGCCATGTTTAACAGCCAATTTTTTCTTGAACAGCTGCATTTGAGAAACATTTAAATATTTAGTTCTCTTGCTCCCTGCCAAGCAGACTTCCAGTGAGAGATCGATACCCGCACGTGCTATCCAGGAACGCTCCAGAAGTTTAGATGTGCATGGCTTAGGTGGCTAAACTGAAATCAGCTGATCTTGTCTGAGCTTGGACTATCAACTCAATAGATTTGGCTACTTTGAAAAACCCAGGACTCTCTAATAACAATATGAAGTAGTGATCGGAGGAAGCCAGTGAGCCCCAAAACACCAAAAGGCAGCAGGTTTTGTTCTTTTCCATTACAAAGCAAGGGGGCTTATAAGAAGGACCAGCCTTCCCCTGCTTTTGTTGGATAATAACCCTGTTTAGATATTAATGGAAAATTGCCTGTTTCAGTGGGAGAGGACTGGGACTTACAGGAATATAATTCATATTATGGACATAAATGTACCAGTCCTGAAATTAATACCCTTTTCTGACAGCAGAGCTGTTTCATCTCTAACAAGGAACGAGTGAAAGAAATGTGCCATCGCTGGTATTACGTTTTTGAGCTTGCTTACGGTTTGGATCTGTTCTACTGCAATGGCTGTGTTTCAAATAAAGTTTTTTCCTAACATGCTCTACTCTCAGAGTAAGTGAGTGGAATTTTGTCTCCATCTCTCGTGCATCAGCATTTGCAAGTCCTCTGACTGATTACCAGCATTTCTGATCCAAGACAAAAGCCAGGAGTTATTCAGTAAAGGCTTTTCTTTAGAACTTAAAAGAAATCAAGGGTGATATTACTTACTTTGAAGCAAAAAGAACTTGAAGTCTTAGGCAGCATCTATTGCACTGCTTTGAGGCACAAACATTTGAGCATCAGTTGAATTACTTCCAGCTGGTAACACCCACTAAAAACTACAAGCCAGAATACACAGGCACAGGCCAACATGTACCCAGTAGAAGACAGAACATTTTTTCACAGTTCATAAAGGCAGAGAGTCTGTAAATAGAAATCCTTGATAAGACTAAGATCTATAATACCAGGTGATCTAAGAATGGCTGTGAAATTCAAACAATCTGTCTCATAACAAGGTTTGTTATCTAGCATTTTTAGTCAGAGAATTGAAATGGTGGAGTAATACAGCCGCCAGAAATACCGGAACTAGACTCATTAATAATTCTCCGTATCTCATGGAAGACACGAGAGTGCTATAATCCTGAGAAATAAATGGAATACTTCTTCTTTGACCACACTTCATGAAATCATTTATAATGTTCTGTTTCTGTTAATATTTTGTATGCAAGCTGGGTCAATGTTCTGCATAGACGTATAGCATGCTACTGAGGAAGCAACAAATGCCAACAAAGATCATTTCAATCTGCAGCTGACAGCAAGGATACAGTCTATCCCACTACCCGATGAGCTCATCGTACTCAGAAACAGGAACACTATACCAGACTGCCTTATAAAAGTTTTCAATGGCACTTTCAGCCAAGAACAATAAGCAACAATTTGGCAAGATTTCTAGCCTATGTAGCATCACCATCAAAGTCATTTAGCTCAAATATCAGAATATTCCCTAGATAACTAGGTATCCAGTGACATTCATACATGGAAAGATATGGACAATATGCTAATCTGAAATCATAATACAGTAAAATCTAATGCTGATTTATATTGACTTTTACCTTCTTGTTGCAAAAAAAAAGCAGAGATATGCCTGATGTGACATATTAAGCCTCAATTGCCCATGACAATTCAGTCCATTCCAGTGAATACTCTTGTCATAATACTAAAAAAGTTTGATGTACTTGGCACTACACTTGACAACATAAATCAACCTAGAAAACTATGAGCACAGCTTTCTAAGACACCATGGGGTTTATCTTGGTACCAAAAAATTACAGCTGACATGCTTAGCCATCTGATGAGACACACCAGATCTTATAACACAGGCAATTCCAGAGTGATACTTATTGCAAATCTAAAAGAAAGTCTTTTCTGAGGAAAAAAAAACTCAATAAAACAAAACAAAAAGCTTTTTACTTTGAGATCCTTGAAAAAATACACAAAACAGGTGAAAGAATGAGAATTTAATTGCAAACAAAGTTATCCAAGCATTATAACAAGAACATAAAGATCACCGTAGCAAGACTGATGGTAAAAATCTCAGCTCAAACAGTAATTTTTAAAGGATGAACAAAAGACTGGGAATGAGAATACAATCAGACACAATTCCTTGAACCAAAATCATCCTCAGATCTGAGTTCATAAACAGCAGCTGCAGTAATCAGTCCTRTGTCACAGGAGATGTATGTAAGCTAGAAGACATCTGATGAACCAAAAAACAAACACGAAATGGCTGTACTACAGGATACCACTATGTAATTCCTGAGCTTCTCATCTTCATCATCATGTCCATACCTGCAGCACTCTGCCAACTCAATTTGGATTTGAACCACTGGTTAACTGCCAGTGAACTGGAAAGAAGAAAATGTTCATATGTCATGCATAGGACTTACAGACCAATAGCTGTTGGGTGGAATCCAGTTTACTCATTCAGATCTCTAACTTAATGAACTTTAGGTGTCTGGTGAGTCATTCCATTTAGTGTAATTCCTTTCACTCCCCATAGAGATGACAGAAATAATAAGTTTCTCTGAGGACATGCAGATGAAGACCCTGTTTGATTAAGTTAGGCATTTCTTTCTGTCCATTGACTGTATAAGACTGAAGGAGCCTCCAGACATTGATTCAGTCAGGTTAGTTTAGAAGCGCAGTTCATACAGGAAATATGAAAGTTTTAATACCTTTTTCCACTACATCCAAGCATTTTCTTACACTAGAGTGCAAGTAGACTTCTTCATTAAGCCTGAAGAGGAAAAGGACTCTAGTTCATTAGGGTCTGCCTTTCGCCTACTAGTCAGATCATTAGAGCATTTACACAGGAAGTGAACAGATGAACCGTACTTAGCCTCACTGAGTCCACATTTCTTCAGCTGAAGAGATTCCCCTAACTGCCAGCCAAGGGAATTTTAGATGCTCCGTACCTCCTCTTAAGACAGAGACGCTAGTAGATTGGATTGCAGTAGTTGTGAGACCAGAAGCTGAAATGCCAAGGCTGATGACATTAAGACTTCAGCAGGTGGAAAAATCTAGATCTTGACATGGTATGTGGTGTCGCCCTTGTTATCAGAGTGGAAAAAATCTTGGATGAGGTATTGTCAAGTTTTAAGCATGAGGTAGATGCACTGTTCCTTGTACCAGGGTTCAGGGCGCCTGCAAACAGAAAAATCAAATTAACAACTTTGTTGTTTTGATGAAAAATAAAAACTTCACTGAGAAAGAAAGAAATGTTTTATTTAAATCTTTTTTCCAGATTAAAAAATTCCTTTGAAAACCATTTCTGACCAAAGTACTTTGCCCTTCATATCAGTCTAGTCTGTATTTGCTAGAAAAGCAATAGAAAAGAAGAAAATAATTTATTTCACAACTATTTCTGGGAAATCTTTGCAAGTATCCCAGGGAAATCTAAACAATTTTATCAGACCTGATATCCATCTTCAGACATGTTCAGAAGGAATTGCCACAACCTTTGACATGTCAAAATGTTGGGGTTTAGTTTTTCAGGTTCTTCCAAAATTGACTCTGACTGTTGCATCCTATACTAAGAGTATAAACCATCCATTTCTATTTGAGCCCTGCGCTGGAGAAACAGAAGTTACATCTGTAACATTTCTAAGTATAGAAATGTTCCTTAGGATAACGCTTTCCTCTTTTTTTTTCTGCTTTCAGTAACCATGTTTTATGGAGACGGTGGAGGTCTGTGTGTTGGGGTAAGGGATACAACAGGGTATTTTTTTAATTAAATCTGAAGCTGCTCTAGTGTTAGAAATTTTGGAATAAATCCTTACAACTTGGCTATTGCAAAATGTGCAAAGCTTTCATTTTTACTCTTATTTCTACCTTTGCAGAGGTAAATTAGTCAAAATGGATGATGAGGAGAAAGCTGAAAAGTAATAAATAAATATTACAATTTAACATTTGTCTGAAAGGGTCACTTGGTAATTGCATTTTTGAAAGCTGCTAGCACAATGCTGGTTTCCACCCCAAACTGAAAGATCTATGTCTTGAGTCCAGGCAAGGTCACAGAGGTTAGCGGCAGCTTTGCTTGCAATGGCCACAAAGCATTCAGCCTCGAAGGATGAAGAGCARCTCCCTGTCCAGATTTATAACATTCCCCTGCTGTTTCAACAGCTCAACATTGGCATACGCTCCAAAGGGAAATGGTCTCCCACATCTCTGGCTGAAAGGGGAAAAAAGTGATGTAATGGAAAAAAAACAGCAAGAAAGAGCCTGAAACTGAGCACAAGAAAATGTTTTCACAAAGCGAACTTTCTGAACACAAAGGTTAGCTACACATGTTGATACAGCATAGTCACAGTCGGACAAATCAACGAGATGTCGACAGTGCTTTAGCACTGYAGAAAGACGAAATTCTAGTGGAAGCAGCACACGCCACATCTATCATTTGAAATCTTAGAAAGTTTCCATAAGAGACACTTTTTTTTTTCAACATAGATAACATCTGGCATTGCATATGGCAGCTGAACTTCTTGCTTTTTTTTCGAGCCCTCCATGACCTAGCAAACTCACTACACTGCTGGCAATCCCAAACAAGTACGTAGGCCTGATCTGAAGTCATCAGTTGGAAAACAGGTTTCCTAAAATCGTGTTACCGGTTTCATCATCTGCTTTGCAGGAAAGCAAGATTTCAGTGCTCCCTGAAGTGCTGATGAACAAGGGAGACCTTCATCTCCAAAGCCTGAGTGTGATTTGTGGCATACTCTCAGAAGAAGGTATGAGTTTCAGTTCCCTTTGCTTAGTACTAAATATCTGACTGGAGTGATCCCTTGCTCAAGTAGGGCAATAGCACTAGAATATTAGAAGGTCTGTGCTACAGGAATGAAGAAATAGTGTTATTATGGTCCTCRTTGTCTTTCCTAGTGGCTGATATATTGCAGAAATTTTCGTACTGTGTAAATTCTACCCCAGAAAGGCAAAGCCATTGGCAAGCATAAGAATTAACTTTTGAAATGTTCAGAGAATTCAATCCTATTTTATAACAGCTGGAGAAATAACTTGTTTTCCCACTGTACTTCCTCTTTTTCCTTTGTTGTACTCGAGTACTTTATAAGCAGARGCATCATTTATATGTAGCACTGAGTCCGTTCTAATCCCCATGTATTAGTGAAGTTAACTACAGCTCACTYTGTACTGCTGTTTGCACAGCTGGATGTGTCAGATAGAATGAGTTCATCCTTTCTAAGATGAGCTTAAATCTACAGCCTGGTAGTGTTTTTCTCATTTACACCTACCACGGTTTCACATCGTGCATGTAAGGAAGGTTAGTTTTGGTTAAGTCATGCTCTTGGTGCAACCCTACCAGTGCATAAATATTGATAAATCACCTTAGYACACTATCAGATCTGAGTGTTTATCTTCAAGCCACAGAATGTATCTAATTATAAATAAAAATTCTTTGAGATTTGTATTATGAGACTGACAGTTAATGACTCATTGCTGGTACCTTATATTCTCCTAGTTAAAACGAGTGCCACCTTCAGTGATTAAAAAGAAAATCAGTTTACAGGGATAATTATAGATATCTGGAAGTAGGAACACAAGTTTTGCTTGTAAGTTAGTTCCAGAGAGTTCCTAAAGGCYACAACAACAAAAATAAAAATCCCGGGAAGTCAGGCTCAATGCCGCAGGGGCTACCCATGGGATAATTCTCCCTAGCCCAGGGTGAAGCAGTGTGAATGCTGAAAGAAAGCATTCTGCTACGCTTTAAAGAGCACCAGGCAGATATCAGGGGTGGAACTCCCTTTGCCCATTAAGAAAACTGAAYTCAGATGTCTGTAGGTAGCTATCTGCATGTCAGCTGGAGCCCAGGCTCTCACTGCAGTAGGTGGAGGTCTCATCAGGACAGTCCCCRGCATCTCAAGAGCATCTCAGCTGACAAGGCACTGGAGAAGTGAGGCACCAGCCCGGGGCTATCCAGGGCACCTGCATTTCAGTAGCTGCTGTTACACACCACTGCATCCCACCACCTCAGAGGCTGAAGCCCAGTCATCTTCACTTTCCGCTACTTCAATGGCAGTAAACGCCTCTGTCTAAGCAAGTGCATTACACATACCTAAGATGAGGTCTATTTTAGGATGAACTAAATGAACTTGAGGCTTAACTGACTGTCTTGACACAATGGAAGTTTAGATCTACAGTGCAGATACTGAATCTCATCTATAGATGGGAATCCTGCCCTTACTGAATGTTTGCCATGGCACCATGTTCTGCAGGCATGCCATAACTGTATGTTTTCAGCTTTCCATGGACACACTGTCTGGTTTGTGAGTAAGTTGCTTTACAAGTGAAGAGATAGCCAAGCAGRCTCCCTTTGGAGAAAGCTGTGGTCCGTCAGGGTGTATTAGTTTGATTTCAGCCTCATGTGAGGTGGGACCTGACCTGCACTTTTGTTTGGTGTGATTCCCAAGGTAGTAAAGTCCCTCTAGAACAAAACAAGATGAAGAACATGGTTCAGAGTCACCAGAGGCGGGACTTTTACCTCTTTTAAGCTAGTTGGCGGCAGAGAAACAGGCATATCTTACCTTAGCATTGATGTCTAAAATAGAGCAAGTGACTCACAGCCTTGAAGTACCCATTTCTCTTTATAGTCTGTGAATGGATTCCAAATACTATTTCAAATATCAATTTTTGAAGTTATATAAAAGCAATTCAACCCCAAATTGGCTTTGTGAAAACCAGTTCAAGTCCAGAAACCGTAGTGTTACTGTTTTTTTAATTTGTTGTTTCCATTTTTAGGAAACATTACCTTACCTTACCATTTCTCCACATAATGGAGAGGTAGTAATATGTCAAARGTGTATTTGTGAATTGTATTTACAGTCTCAGGGATGATGTTAAAGTTATGTTAGTACTGTATTCCATCTTAGGTGCATCTTTAATGGAAGATAAGCATACTGATGCGAAAATAATTTTCTTTTAATTATAAAGACAGGCRATATTCTGAAATTCTTCCCTGCACTCTTCCCCATGAAGGACATTGTTATTATATCAGCTTCTAAAAGACAGAGGGATCTTCAGTTCCACTCCAGAGGGGTCAGCTCAAGTGTTGAACCCCCCCTCTCTGCAAACACAGTCTGAGCTGATGGACTGCAAAACCCTTCTGTCATTAATGGAGTCCTGCTGGTTCAGACATAAGGCAGATGTGGAAAGTGTTAACAGACAGCACATATTTTATGTAGTATAATAAAACAGATGATGAATGAGGTAGCAGCCACACAAGCAAATAGTACACCGGTGCTGGAGAGCAGGCTGCCTGCTGTGCCCTGGCATGGCGGGATGAGGGCTCAGGGTACCCCAGGGAACGCTCCTGCCTTGCAGGTAGGATCTTGCATGGTCAGCTCTTAGCTGCACTGAGTCATCTCTCCATCATCATTTAGTCATTATGCAATGATGCATCATGCAAGTCATTATGCTCTGAGGAGTTTAATTCAAAATCAGAATTCTCGTCCCAGCTCCAGCAGACAGCTCATGTTTGACTCAACTCCACAACCTCTTTTTTTCTGTAGTCTTCACACTATCCCCCTCAACTCTTCTACTGCTATATGAGTCTCTTCTCAGTTTTGCTAAAAAATTTTATACTGGTCTTTTTATGATTAGGGTTCCCAAAATGACCATGCAAATTGCCCAGAAGGACTGTGTCTATGCTACAGGACATTGTGCTGCATGGCTTCAACTAATTAAATACTTAGCAGATTTAGATCTATAAAGTTGACTCCTAGCTCTACGGTGGCAGATATTCTTTTACTTAAGGTGRTTTGACATAGATTTTTACCTCAGTGATTGTCCAAAATTATTTCTAAATGAGTTTCACCCAGGGAATATATTTTGAATTAATTAAATATTTCAATTAAAAAATGCATATTACAAAACTGAGATTGGGCACAAAAGTCCCCTAGGACAAGGGAAATATAAGGATTTGGTGGCAGTCTTTGTATCCCAGAGCAGTATAAGGCTTTTTATAGTTGATTTAGAAAGAGGCATTCTTTTAACCTCAGTCTATGGTATTTGCATAGCCAGGATGAATGCAGTTAATCAGGTAGATGGAGAAGAAGTTTTTTGAGAGTGGAAAAAAATCACTTAGAATGACTTTTTGAAGTACTTCATCTTCAACTTTGATTCATAATCAGGGATAAATATGAAGCACTCTTACATTTTTACCACATTATTTAAGGGGAAGAATATCAAATGCCAACTAATTGCATCTAAGCCCAAATACAATTTTATATTCCTTGTGGAGTGAGACAGAATAATAATTCTTCTGTTGTCTGCAAAAGAGATTTGATGACAGGGCAGGAATCAATGAACAAATCAATATACCACCATCTTCACTAACAGTTTAAGAGGAACTTCTGGCAGTCCTTAAACAAACAGTGGTACCCTCTATCCAGCAAGCAGTTAAAAAAGAGAATTTACTTTTTCCTGTGAATCATTGATTTGTAAAAGTCTTTGGGTGTCTCAAAGGAAACTTGAAGAAGTCCAATAGTGTATGATCAGCAGAGAAGGATAACTGAGTGGGGAGAGAAAACAGCACTTCCAGCAAAATGGAAATAAAATGTTAGCCACCTACTGTGGTCTGTGAAGTTGGTGAGAGCTAAGAGAAAAGGTCAAAAATGTGATGAAGTGAAAAGTTTGTGTGCTTGCATATATAAAGTGATGCCCACTGCAAAGCAGCTTTGTGGTTTTAAGGGAAAAAACAGAAGGAATATAGACAAAAAGTGTCAGAGATGCTGTGCATTTGACTGTGATRTACAGTGTCTTGTAGAAYCTTACTGAAGACATGAAAACAACCKGACCGGGGCTGGAGCACTGCTGAGCATAGRTGAAACATCTGAAAGCTGAATGATGCTTCCTAGTGACATTACAGCCTAGGTACCTGTTGGGGCAATGCCGTATGCTCAGTCATGTTAATAAATTCACATACAGCAGTGAAGTAGGACGATGAAGACATAGAAATAAGGCAGTGGGAGCTTCAGAGAGGGAAAAGTGGGCAGAAAATAATAAAAGAAGACTCAACTGAGAACATTTCCAAAAGATGTATGAGGATACTGAAAGGTCACTGTAACAGATAATCTCCTCAGTACAGAGACTATGTTTTCCTAAGTATTTATATCAAGTTCAGAAAAACATGATCTAAATCCTGTACTGAAGTTAACTTTGGCAGTAAAAATGCTACTAGTGACAGCAGCCTTGATGCAGAAGGAGAGATAAAGTTGGAGAATAATAAAAATGCCAGACCGGTCATGTCATGAGTAACAGATCCATAAAGGTGTGATCTGAATAGCATTAATCTGAAGGAAGAAATTAGGGCAACTCATAAAAATATAATTAGAGTGTAATTAAACCCTACCTATAAGATAGATAGGTAAAATATTCTAATATAAAAATTTACTGCCTTATATTTCCTCTTGCAGAAGAAATMCGTCAACCTACCATATCAGTCTGAATGTCTTTTCTTCTCTGGTGGTTAAAAAACACTTAAGTAGCTAGGTGAAAATTATCACAGGATGAACGCACCCAGAGCTGGCACCAAGCTGGTCACAGCCCRGGGGCAGCACGAGGGAGGGCGGGAGGCAGGGACGAGGGAGGTGGCGAGGAGGAGATGGGAGACAGACGGGACAGGTTGGAGCAAGCCTGTCTCACATACCTCGCGTCCTGCACACCAGCAACTGCAGGCAAGCAGAGTACAAGTCAGCACAGAACTGTTCATCACTGCGTTTTAGTATTTTGGTGTTATTTTAATAAAGCAGGCAAGGGGATACACTAGAACCTTAGTTGTGCTAATTTGACTTTTTTTTTTTTTTTACTGGGATGACCCCATATGGTTTCCTTTGTAACATGTTGAACAATTTCTGGAAAGAAGCACATCCTTCTCATACATAAAAATCACCCATCAAAGCTGAAGGTGAAGTCAAACTGTAAAGCATAGTGAACATAACAGTACACCAGTAAGGTTTCCTTGAGGAGATAACTACAGTGAGAAGAGCATCATACCAGTCTCTGCTAAGAAGGAGGAAGAATGATTCAAAAACAAGTCGTGTAACTCACTCACAGGAGCATCACGGGGAGGAGTCTGTAACTTATTACACGGCRTTTTGGTTCCAGCGAGGCCAGAAGCGCCGCAGAACAATGCAAGAGCCACCAAGCCTCGGGTGGCCCCGGCTTTGCGGCACTGTTTTGCATACGTTGTGTGCTGGAAATTTTCTCAGAAAAGAAAGGAAACCTTTGGGCCTGCCTTTAAGATGCTGCTTCTTGTATAAGTTATATGATACACACTTTGGTTTTATATATATAAAAATTCATATGTATATATGTGTGCACATGCACGTGTGTACATATATACACATGTACATATGTACATACAAATGCACACACACATACACACACATTCACTACTCTATGGAACACACAAGAAAGCATCAGTTGTGCTGCTCCAGCTTATTTTTCAGAAGAGGAGTRGAAAGAATACTTAGACTTTCAGTATACCCTTCGTCCCTATTCTTTTTATTTCGATTTCGTTTTGCAGGCAGAAGTCTCGTTTTGTGCACAGTCTCAAAAAGGAAAATTCCTTTATTCCATACTTTATTATTATAAATGCATGTGGAGCATGTCATATGGTTTTCCAGCCTGCACAGAATGAAGTGAAAAAGAGTTTTCAATCTTTTAATGCTCCATGCTTGTGGAAGAAGCATAAGAAAATGGTCCATGGGGATCCTATATTATTATTTGAGGGATTTTTATTTTTCAGGCCTGGTCAGATTTTATGAGTGACACATTTCCGAGAATGCACCTCTCTAGCACTGAGGTTTATAATGATTTCTCCTTACGCTATTTATCTCACTTTTCCAGTTGCAGTGCATTTATCCTCACACAGACAGAAGCATGACAGGAGAGGAAAGGAGATGTCAAAGAGATTCTACCAAACAGAGGACTATAGATATTCCACTCCCCTCCCCTGAAGGATATTTTCAAGAAGATGCAAGGTTTTGCAATGCACAAATATATTCTCAGTGCAATGCAAATAGGAAAGGCTGTGACATTTGCTCAAGTTCTGCTAAGCTAGCTTGGTCTGTGTCGGATGCGAGGAGGATCTGGGGGAGCTGGTTGGTTGCCCTAAGAAGCATGCATTTCGTAGGCTGCCCTCTGTGCTTCCCTGGCAGCTTCTCTTCCATCTACTCAGAAAATGATTTGCTTTCCTATAGCTTTCMGTTAAAAAGTGGAAATACAAAACATAATGCTCATCCAATTTTTGTAAAATTCAGGCTTGTTGGTTGATTTGCTCCCTCCCTTTCCTGATTCCCGGTCAGTCACGGAGTACAGCAGCTATTTCTAGCATCTCCCCATTGGAACGCTGGCTGGTAAATAATGACAATACTTATCAGCAAGCCCAATTCTTTTCTATAAATATCCACACAAGTGAAATTTAGCACAACACTCGGGGAGGCMACACTTGTTTATGCAAGAATAAGTATAGTCGTTCTGAGTCAGGATATGGGACTTAACAAATGTAATTACACAATGCGGTGGCAGCAAAAGGCAGTTGAACACGGAGTCTACTAAACAGTCAAATGTTGAGTCTTACGTGCTTTTTTCCAAGCCAGAAACACAGATCAATTTAAACATTAGATTCACCTTTACAAAAGGTATAACCCTAGATGGGGAATAGAGAAGACAGTGTTTTCTACAAAAAAAGGGATAAGGAAATATTTTCAAATAGATTTTCAAAGGTACTAAAGGAGTTAGGTGCTCAAATCTTATGGATTGGAATAAGTAGATTCTGTAAGCTTCTTTGCAAATCACAGCTCTGATGTCCGTAAAAGGACATTTTTGCAGCCAAGGCACTTAACTGGGACTSAGGAGATCTGAGATTGATGCCCAGCTCTGTCTCACTTGCAAGCTATTTGACCGYTCTGTGCCTCAGTTTCTCCTTCCGTGAAGCAGTAATGAGGAGAGTGGAGCACAGAGGAGTGCTAAGGATGTTCTGCAATGTTGCCGCAGCAGCTGCTTATTTAACTTAGTGTCACCTGCTACAACCTAGAAAGAGAAAGTTGGACTGGAAATAAAAATTGCTATATATGCCTAGAAGAAAATTGATAATGTTAGTCACTCAGAAGMAAAAGAGATCAAGCAGGACTTACCGCTGCTTTGGCAAAAATGTGGTGTAGAAGAGATTTCCTCAGAACTTTAAATATGGCAAATGTTTCTCTCTAAACCAGAAAAACCTTGTAATTATTATGTTGAAATAACTGTATGAAGTAACATCTAACCTCATTAGAAAGAGGCAGGAGCACAGACAAAATGGGAAGGTGCATGATGTCAAACACTACGACCTCGGGTGAAACTGGTCCCAGACGCAACGCCTGGCTGCGTGGCGTCCCTGTCAGCAGCGCTGAGATGGCTCATTGTGCCAGTAAAGTAACTGAAACTGGAGACACGCTCATCTGYAGACTAAGCTAAACATGAACTGGGATTTCTGGTCCCTCATTTTCCCTACAGTGCCAAGCTTTTGGCTTCAAAAAGTGAGAAGGTGCAGATTTGCCTGATAGTGGGTGCTTCAGAGGGAAGAAGGACTCAGCTACAGTGCCTCCTGGTCTCCCGTAAGAGAGTCCTGTGCACAAGGCTGCAGGATCACTCAGCCAGCACCCATCAACCCCGTGAGCTCCGCAGCAGAGAAAGAGGCTAGATACCACTGTCTGGGCTGCTTGGCAGAAGGCAGGAGAAGGCTGGGCACCAGTGCAGTTCCTTYCCCCTTCGAGTAACAGAAAGTATATTGCATGCCCCAGTGCCAGTGGAGCTGCAGGTCTGCCTGTGCTTTCACTAAATCTTTCCCTAAATCTTCCCCAGTGGAAAATATGTGGAAATGAAATGCTGCAGGAAACCAGCACGCAGGAGAAATCCTGCAGGAAAGCCAAGGCAAAACCAGTACAGAAAGAGTTTGCAACTGCTCRAGTTTTCTTAGTGCCTCTATTCCATTAGTCTCTTTTACTTGGGTCAATGATGTCCCGATACAATGGAAAGTTCTTCTAAAATGGTTCTTGACATGCACATCACACAATTCCTATACCCTTTACTTTTTCACAGTCTTCTGGACTGCATTAAAATAACTTGATCTTGCTCGGGATATCTCTGATTGCTCACTTTGAGATCAGTTCCTGATTTGTCCTCAGTGAAGAAACAGGCCCAAGACCAAAACTCAGATCATCAGGGAGCACTCAGATCTGGGACTTTAATTGTCTCCCTAAGTAAACGATTCGGCAAGCTGAGCCTGTTCACCAGATGAGAAGCAAGGCTAGTCTTGATGGGGTCTTGCTGCCAGCACAGTGCCCCACGAGCAGCATGGGCAGCAGCYGTGCGCCCGGCCTCGGCAGCCCGCCTCCACATCTGGAGCTGGGATGATGCACCTGAGGAAATCACCCTCGTTCACATTGCCTCCATATGAACCTCATTTTTAGGTATTTTTGTTTCTGCAAGGAGTATAAGTCATTTCCTCCAGTTCTCTCTTTAAGTGCAGTGTGTTGTATTTCAAAGGCACATTGGACTTTCTTCCCTCTCTGGTGTCTAAACTGGATTACTGTGCATAAATGGATGGCCACAAAGAAAGGTAGGACTAGATCTGTGGTCGGCAAGGGAGAGCAGAGGGAGCAGTTCATTTGTAGTTTCCTTGTATTTGGGCCAACTGTTGGCTCTAGTCTCAGTGCAGATTAGAACAGTTTGGATATTAGCAAGGTAGAACTGGAGCAGAAAACTAAAGAACTGCAAGAGACACTCTGTGTTCCCTGGATGTTTTTCCAGCTCAGCAGGAGAAATCAGAGCCACATCTCACCCCTTTATTCCACTGAAGTGATTCAAATTGGAAGGGAGCTGGCCAAAAAATATACATATATATATATACACACACATATATATATACATATATATAGCTTGCAAAGATAAACAGTTATCATGACACCAAAATGAAGCACTGAAATATGCTGGGTAACTCTAGGCTGGATCAGTTGACTGGAAGCTCTGAATATKCCCTAGAACATGCTCATTAAAGGACACCCAGCAGCCCTGAGTGTCCTGACGTATCAGCGTAGCCATTACCGACTCTGGTGACAGCGCTGCGGCTCCTTGCCCTCTGCCAGCAGGATCAGAGCCTCGCACTCCTCCAGCCACCAGAGCACTCCCACCGCCTTACTTCGCAAAAGGCCCCTAGCTAGATGCTTGCAGCACCTGATTTGTAACACCTCTTCCGAGCGCTTGTTGCCCACCTCATTTGTAGGTGACGTTCTAACRTGTGTGTGGCCGCATGGGTCATTCCAAGTATCACCTGTGTGCACATCCAGATGGTCATTCGCTCACCCAAAAACCCCATGCATGCACCCGACGATGGGAGTTTATGTGAAATTTAGAGTCATAACTGCTCGGCCTTTGATATACAGGCCTCTGTTTCTGCCTTTTGAATACTTCTATGAATACCAATTATTCATAAATGGCTGGCAGAAAGAGGCAGATATAAAGCATAAGGATAAAAAAAAATATAACATCAAGTTAATCAAAATACAGAAGTACTCAGTGTCCTCCAGGCCTGAAAAAAGAGTGAGTGAGTGAGCAGGCACAGGAGACGGAGGGTAGCTTTGTGTGCACGTCTGCAGGTCTCAAGGAATCCTAGCAGACTTTAGTGAGGCACTCAGGCAGTGGGAATACTTTCTTTACCTCTTTTGCCCCTTTTTTGGAAAGACACATTGATCTCCTTATATTTACGGCAGTTTTTGCTAGCTGCATTGAAATAGATCACCTTGAGATTTGGTTCAAACACAGCAAGTCCCTTGAGTTTTTTCCCCAGCTGTTATGAAAAGAAAAATTGTTTAAATACTCACTTCAGGGAGACTGCAGACAAAAAGGCATTACTTCTTCCCAGATGTGGATTCTGCCTGACTTTGAAGTGAATCCATTTAGCCACCCTTAAGACCATTCTGCATGTCTGTCATTATGTTAAACTGTTAATTGTCCTGGTTGCCAACATAATARGCATTAGAGTCATTAAGTTCCACTACTCTGCAGGTTTTCCTCTCTATTTATTTGAGTCCCTGAGGTTTTGAGTATTCATAAGTCCCACTGAAATTTGCCATTCAGTATAATGGAAACAGAAATCAGACTTAAGAGGTTCCCCTGGCATGAAGAAAGATTCACAGATGAAAAACCTAAAATGATAAGGTATACAGAAATATTTTAACATCTGAGATTTAGGAGAACACACTCACTTTTCTGGGAAGCTGCAGTTTAAGTTTATTGTCTATTCTGTAAAGTATTATAGTGTGCTTTGTATGGCCTGTACTGTGCTGACAGATTGATTAATGTCTGGAATAAACACAAGACTTCCCTGAATGGTTGAAAGCTGTAGATAAGCAATGAGGTAACTTCTTTTTCTCTAAAGTGGTAGTCCTTTTCCAAATCACTCCATCTGTTCCATAATGCTGCATAGATCCCTAATAGGGATCCTGAGTCCCACTAACAGGGATTTCAGGGATACTGAAAAAAATCTTCAGTCAGAACTTAACTCTAAACTTAAAGTGTTAGCTCAATATTTTAGCTTTGTTTTCTTTTTTTTACTAGAAAGTCTGTTATGTCCTCACAGTTCTTCTGGCTGATTCACAAGTACAGAAATACATAAGAGGTCAGAAATTTTATTTTACTGCTTCAACAAGAAATTAATAGAATTGATTAGCCACAGTATCTCAAGGCTTAGATCCATGCTTTGCAGAAGAAATTCATAATATCCTGAAAGTTGAAATCCTGAAATATCATTTCACTGCTGTGAATGAGACCTAATCAGCTATTCGTTGCACTCAGTAAAGATACAGTTTAGTGAACAGAATGATAAGCCTAGCTCCCTGTTAGCACTGTAACGAAAGCAGCAAACCATGACAAGGTTAATCCCTGCCATTAAGAGTGACTATAACACACCTTGTTGATATTAATAAGGTCTTTGAGCTTTATTTTATAAAAGGCTTAATAAGTCATAGTGTGAAGCTGACCCAAATGCAGCTGATGCTTTTCTGTCATCGTATGATATGCCTGCTTTGCAACTGGCAGAATAGGATGCTCTATAGACCTCATTTCTTAATCAGAGCTTAAAGCAGCTATCGTGGTTGTAGATGTGGAAAACTCTAAGAAATAGTGTACTCTTACAGAGTTTTACAGGGTCATTCAGGAACTATTCTGAGATCCGCAGCAGAGTTTATGGGTCTCATGGTCATGATTCTAGCTCTCTGCACCCCTTTTTTCCTCTCTTGCACAGGCTTTCTCTGCTGTAAAAATGATATGTTGTCAGCACTACACTTTTATTTAATACACCCCTTATTGCTAATAAGCTGCCAGGATCCTTAATGGCTACTCTGTCAAGATCTASCATGATCAAATCCCTAACTGAGCAAAATGTGTGCTTGAGTGATCACCCGAGAAATACACACTATCACAGCTCTTACCAAACTGCAAATGTGGAATTTACTTTAAAGCAAAATTTTAAGATAAAAAAGCAAACAGTTCCTTGTGAATTGTGCAGTCAGTACTCTTTGTCTCTTTGTCTTTTTTTTTTTTTTTTTTTTTTTTTTTTTTTTTTTGACTCTTCACAGAAGTCTTCGCAGGCATCTTCACTGTCCAAAACTGTTCACCAAATAATTCATGCAACTACTTCGCAATTCACTGGATGTGTCAGTGAAGTGGTAGCTGAATTCTGTTAGATGCACATACTGTTTCTTTCTACAGTTCTACAGTAATGCTATTGGTATATTCATGTCTACCAGTTTCAAGGTAGATGATGAAGCCATTCCCTATTTACACAACAGTACCATGCTAAATGAAATGAGGAAAGCTTCCAGTAAAATCTGTGAAGACAAGGCACCAGCCTTAACAGAGCTTCTCCAAAAATACTCTACATAATAAAATAAAACCTAGGAAATGAGAGGAACTACAGCTGAGATCTGCTTCTATGCTATCATAGCTCCTTGCTACATTCCCATACCGGCTCMCTTTTATGTCATACACTTGTTTTTCCCATTCATATTAAACTGTGAAATCTCTGGGGCCACTTTGTGTTTGCTTCACACAATGGGGCCCAACTTGAGGCCATGAAAATGTTAAATTTACTGCCAGGTAAATGCCCATTAACACTCAGGAGTATTCTCTGCTTACTGAAAAGTTGAGTTTGGGTAATGTAAACCCAGCAAAGCTGCTGCTTAGACAGAACAACTCTGAAGATGCACGCAAAAAGGAAGATTACTCCAGATGAGAAGAAATCTTCTGTTTTTTTAAGCAAGCAACTTTCTTGGTAGGAGAAATGGGAAAAGCCTAAACATATCGCTCGAAGCAGTGAAACTAAAGCTAGTGCACAAAGATGATCAGATCACTTCAGGCAGGATACAATTTTCTCACTTATTGTTCTTATATATTTTCATGCTAAGCTCCTGGTCTATTGTTATTGCTTTCTACTCTCACTAGCAGAAAGTGAAAAGCTCCTTTCTGCTATTTTTAGCTGATATCTCATCAATCCTGCTCTAAAGGAAGCGGGTAGTAATCACCCTGTAGAATAAAGAGAAGTAGCTGTACAATATATTTTTAAACTGTTTCTTATAGCTGTGCAGTACATTCTTGGGTTCAGGGGAGCCCACTTTTGCCCCACCACACAGTGCAATTAACATATAAGCCAAAATAGCCATTTTTTCAGGATAGAAAGGAATACATATACCAGACAGGAACTGTCCGCTGAGACTGTCCTTAGCTTCACTGATCTGTTGCAAATAATCTTTTATGCATGTAAAGAATTGAACTCAAAATGCCACAAATAATTGCTGAAATAATTATGAACTTAAAAACATAATGATATAGGTTGTAAAGGAAACTTTGGAGGGAACCACATGAGCAGCCAGTATCTGGGACCACATCTGCCTGATGGAAATGCAGCAGGCAAGATTCACCTTTCCCAAGCACACCCCAAGAACAAAGGGAAAACTGAAATCCTTAGAGATGGGCAGGAGCTGGGGAAGTATCTTGTCAGCACATGCACAGAAGCATCCCGGGAGAGGACTCACAGTAGGCTGCTTCTCATAACCAGGAGTGGGAGCAGCTAGGGGAAGGGACACGTGCTGCAATGTGTGCATAAGGGCCATGCCTATGCCTCCTGCTTTGTGTTAACCCTTTGCTGTGCATCAAAGCGATGCTTTGTTGGAGACTGTTGTTTTCAAAGATATTTTATGCAGCTGTTACCAATGTCAACCACTGGGGTTGTCATGTTAGCCCAGATGACAACAAAAGCAAGGGTGATGCCAAAAATCTACCATGAGAAGGTTCAAACTGGGCAGAGCCACTCTGGGTGACACTCAGCGTGCCTCACAACCATGACTGCTTCCTTAGCCGAGATACTGCTCCTGCGGCAGCCTCTGTGCCAGGTGAAATGGGCACAGAGGTGCTTGAAGGCAGCTCAAGATCTGTGTCCCAGGCTGTGAGCTGTTTCTTGGAGGACTGAGGAGCTCTGTTCAGGACTTCCATATAGGTAGCTTGCTGGCTTCCCCTGCAGCTCCAGTTATCACATTTGCCCCTGGTCCCAGCCCAGCTAGAGCAAGGCTAGTGCGTCCCACCAAGCCCCGCGTGAGGCCTGCAGCAGCGAGACGAGGGTTCAAACACAGAGGTGGCCCAGGATGGGTTCAAGAGAGGGAGTGAGATAGAGAAAAGAGAGGAGACATGGAAGCTGCAAGGTAGGAAAGGAATTTCAGGAGGAGGTAAATACAAAATTGTGGGAAAAAAAAGGAATAACAGGGAGAGCAGCAAAAGTGAGGGGGGGGCAAAAAACAAAAAGGTGAGCTTTCCACCTTTCTACTTTAGTTCTCTTTTTGTTTCTCCCCTGCATGTTTCTCTTCAAAGGTTGTGCAGTTTCTGTGACACAAGATAGTCAATATTATCCCCTTGTTTCTTTGCACACTCAGACATGATGCCTAAGACTTTTTTTTGYTGTTAAAGTCTTCCCCAAAATATGAACACTAGCACAAAATTAAAAGGATAGCCAGATATTTTGGTGCAATTGTCTTGGAAATTGCCCGCACTGTCTTTTAGACATCTAAGCAGTCTGGAGTGCCACACTGGCTCTTCAACCACTTCCCACTGATGCTGAGTGCAATATGGCCTTTCTCTTGGGCAGGAAACCTTTTGCAATAACTCATAATCTTGTTTTCTTTCTTCTACAAGGTTTAGGACTTGCATAAAGAGAAACAGTCTAATGCAAGTGTAATAAATACATTCCTGCTTTATGGACACAGAGGTACATAAAAYGTAGTATATATTCATGCATACAGATTATAATGCTCTTACTGGATCATTCTATGTGAATATCATCATCAAATATTTCCAAGTGCCCTACTTCAAATTAAATTGATTAARCAGACAAAAGTCTTTTTTTAGTTATTATGACATAAATCTAGCTAATTTCATGGTGGTCCACATAGTTGTTCCAGATGTGAAACTGGATAACAGATGCGAATTTCATCAAGATATCACCCAGGAATATTTCCAGCCTACACAAACATAATGTTATCATGTAGTCCAAAAACTTGAGTGTACTGTTAAGTTGCAATGCCTACAAAAGTTATTTTTAATTAATTTTTCTAATCTTCAAAGTGGTAGTGTCATTAGTGTATCTCAGGTTTTGTGTTCTCTTCTTAATATAGATTACTTATCTAACTTATAATAGATTAAAAGGTTTAATCTTGTTAATCTATTTCCTACTGACTTAATAGATTTGGACATAAAGTCAAAGATAATATTTATTCTCAAACTCTAAAATATGTGCTTAGAAGTATTAAAAGCATATAAAACTTTTAAATTTCCCTACTTTGAAATTCATATTTAAAAATCTTTTCTTCCCTGATGTAAAAAGGGAACAGTTGTTTATCAATATTCATGTCAAACAAATTTTACCCCGGCAAATTTAGCAGCAATCTAAATAATGTGATATRTCACAAGTGGGTGTAAACTGATCAGAAAACGGATGAAATATGGTAAAGTTATGCACCTTACTCTAATTTGGCAATATTGGCCATGAAGAATGCCTGTTATTTGGCAAAGGAGATGTCAGAGGAAAGCTCCTGATAAAATCTCTTGTTATATAGGCTGACGTAAAGCAAACATTGTAAAGATATTGCTATGTATTCCTTAAACAAAGCAGGTCATATCTCAGAAGCAAGGTTTACCAGAAACTTATTGAAGGGTTTGTAGCTGTAAACTGATAGGATGTGTAGCCTTCAATTCTCTGAGCATCGTACGCCTGAGGGAGGTTTTGTTGACTTGAATAGCTTTACTCCCAACTGGTACCAGCGTAAGTAAAAGAATTAAGCTCCGTATGTAGACATTCTGCCAGTGAACTGAAAACCTGAGGGAAAATTGGATGACGGCATCCCTCGTATTTTCTCCATCCCTAAGATGTTGCAAGATACAATCCAATGCATGGCAAGATGCTTTATCTTATTTGCATATTTTCCCATCATTTTATGCCAGACACTGAAAAAGGGTTGCGTAAAGCAAGTATTGCTTTGCCTGGATAACAAATGTAAACTATTTTAAGGTGTGTTCAAGGACAGTTCTGTTCATTTCAGGCTTCCTTTTGTGGTTCAGGTTGCAACCAGAATTGTTATGTAGAACAGTGAAAGCTATTAAAAATTTCATAACATTTGTACTTGAAAAACACAAGAGGGTAGCAGCATAGTCTGCTTACTTTGGTTTAAACTATATTAATGCCACAGATTTTTTTCTGTGATTCATTTCTGGCTTGCTTGTGGTGACTAGCGGAGTGGTTAATTACTGCTCAGAGGCAAAAATTGTGGCTCAGAGGTCATTAAAGAAAGAAAGATTTAGGGAGTGCAAAGAAGCCAGTTTTTTAGAACTGGTTAATTTGTCCAGAAGGGGATACATTTTAATAGCATGTATAAAGCAGAAATATTTATCTTGAGGCAAAACCACAGCATTTTCCTTTCTGTTTTTAGACCAACTGTTTGGTTGTTCTACAATACTGTTAGATGGATATTTCATTGTTCCTAATTTCTATTACAATGTTTTCTCTGCCATTGAATTTAGAATTTTTCAGGTTATTTTATTCGATATGATAATATAATATTTCTCAGCTGCCCCTCAAATTTTGTCAGTCATACATGAAGCATATATCACAAAGAAAATGTGGTGAATCTATCAGAAAAAGCAAAAATATCCTAAAAAGTTTTATTTGTTTTAATTGCATGATCTTTGTGAGAGCTGTATTGCCTCCAAATAGTCTTAAATTCGACACCTGCCTTTCTAATTCAGGCCACTTCTTCTCATCAGCACCATGCCCAGACCCTGACCGCCTCCTGTTTCCCAGGGCTTTTATTGGCAGCTGATAGAAACAAAAACACCTTGCAAAATCTGGTCCTACAAAGTGAGGCAGGTGCTTATGTGATCACCAGACAAACTAACAAGCAAATGGACTAGCTGAGGGAACTGATCCGAAACAGCGCTGGGGTTTGCCGTAGGAAGCTGAGACAGTGCGTGTCGGAAAGCCAGGAAAACACAGCAGCGGGGAATGGGACTCGCTGCAAGGGCTTAATGGAGAGCAAGGAAAGGGCATTGTCAGAAAGGCAGGGGAGCCCAAGCAGCTCGTGTTTTAGTGGGAAACATAAATACTTGTGTCTCTGGGAGTAAAATAGAGGTGTTGAGTTTTGAGACTAACAGGAAAAATATGTGTTCTCGGTTTAAGTGCTCGGACTTCTGCTCAGAAAAAGAAACATCTCGTGGACGTAGATCACTCCATCTAGATTATATGCAATTAACAGGGTCTACTTTTTTTTGTTTTACCCCTGCACACAAAAAGGCTCTTTTCTCCATCTTTTTCTACTTAATCCAAAGTTTAAATCAAGATGATTATTGACGCCAGAGTCCCAGGGTACCTATTTGTTTGTCAGGAATCCCCTAATAAGTCATTTTCCAGTGTGCTGGGCCACAGTTTGACCTCCTGTAAATTGAAGCCGAAATGAAGCCATTGCAGAGGCAGGACCCAGGTCACTGGAGAGGCCCTACCACTGTACCTATCTTCTTGTCAAAGCAGTAAACTTTTATTAATTTGATGAATTTAAGGATCAGATCTTTCTAAAGTACTGATTTCTAACAGGCTCTGAAATAGGTTTTGCTTTAGTTAGGTACTTACCACTCCCTCACAAAGCAATGTGCACTCACGCATACATACACACATGCACACACACACACACAAACACTTTCTACTTTCCTAAGAGATTTAGCACTGCTCCCAGAAGATTTAGCACTGCTCGCACAGGGACCTCAGCAATGAGTCTGTGTCCTTTACATATGCACTGGATGATCTGTAYATGTTAGAATTTCTTATTCTGGTTCAGGCTCACCTCCCTGGATGCTGTCACATATGTATTTAAATACAACCTAAGAGTGGCCATACCACATCATATCAAAGCTCACTGTTCTCTCTGAATGTAGTCAAAAGCACATGATTAATAAAAAAAATATAAGAAGGACAGTACAGAGCAACATTTCCCTACTGTATGCACTCTGTGACTCAGAGAAGTCTGCAACACTTAGGAAATATAGATGTACACACAGAGGACTCTCAATTTTTAAATTTGTTTTGCTCTCTCTGTATTCCAGTTTTGGATGACTTGAAGCGAAAAAAGAAAAAAAAAAAAAAAGCTCTCTACTCCCCCTCTGCAAGAAAGGGGAAGAGCTAACCAGAGCATACTTAATTTATGGAAACTATAAATTCATCTCATTGTAGACTATGTTGTCTATTGTGATTTTAGAAAGAATGATAAGTAGTATGTGGATATGTATTTTTGAAAGGGAGACTGCAGCTCGAAAGGCCTGGTCATCATGCACATTGCCACTCCATAGCAGCTCATAGCCCATATCACCACATGCTCCCAAGCAGCTCCAGGCAAATAGGAAAGAAATGCAGTTAATATGCTCCAGAAGATTTTAACTGTTAAATTTCGATAGATTTGAAGCTGAAAAGATCAGGCTGAAAGATGGATTTCAATAGAAATCATTAACCTTAACCCAAACTGGCTCCAAAGACTGCCCATTTTGCAAAAATGTTAGATCCAGTTTTTTTTTTTTTTTTTTTTTTTTTTTTTTTTTTTTTTTTGATGAAATTCAATTTCCTTCCACTTCCATATCAACATGCCATGTTTTCTCTCTAAGTGCTTTGCCTGTATTCTGGCCTTGTTCTCACTGATAATTTAACTTCTGCCTCCAGAGTTCCTCATGCAAACACGGAATTTTAATCAAATTAATTTTATCTTTTTAGTGTCTTGTTGACTGTCAAGAAAATTAATTCAGAGATCGTACAAAATGTAGTTCAGATTCCCAGGAGTACACGAGTCATCATATTACCCTCTATTCCCATTTTACACAACTTTTCTTTTCTCTCCTTCTTTTTCACACAGCTCCAAGGGGACCAGTGCCACCATTAACACACGACGCCATGGAGGCTGCACATGCAGACCACAGAGTGCAGAGTGCTATGATAACGTACGAGCACATCTGCAGCCTCATCAACTCAGCACTCAGCTAAGCAGATGGCTTCATAACAGGGCTATCGACCAGGAACTAAAGATTCATGTATAACCAGAAATAAAAAAGTTAAAAGAACCATGACTAGAAATAAAAAAGTTAAAAGAATCATGTTTTCTGCATTTAATTCAATATTCTTGAGTTAAGCCAAGGGTTTTAAAAAGCTCTTTAGCCCAGATGTCGAGAACATAAATGTATGCATTGATACAAAATTTGAAAAACAAATCTAGCAACAAGCAAATGTTTTCCTTCAGGACTGTTGCTGAGATCCCTCAAGAACGCTTTTTCCTTTCCTTGCTCTGGCCCAGGAAGCACAAGACTTAAATTCACAGCCTCTGCACCCCCACRTAAGATTACAGGGTGCCTCTAACCACTGACCTGTTCTTTTAATGGAGCAAGACCCAGTACCTTCCCTCGTCCCTGAGAAACAAGTCCAAACCCATTTTGTTTCCTTGATATGGAACTTACGTCTATGCYCAAATGGTATTTTTGGATCAAATGTGAAAAGAGCAGAATATATGGGCTTGTACATTCCTTAGGGATTACAGATTCTAACGCAGGGGGTCTGGTAAGAGCCTTTAAACTCTGTTATTATTAAAATAATTTCATAGGCCCATGTATCCAGCAGCCCATTCTCATGATTTTATCAAGAATTCCACTGTAGTTGACAGGATGTTCTCTTCTGGCATCTAGAGATTACATGACAATTTCCACTTGCACTTTAAAAGAAAAGAGCTTTTACGTTCACARCAATCTTGAAACTAGGGAAAACTATAAGCAGCAAAAAAATCTCCACATTTTGAAAACATGCTGATTTTGAAGTCCGTCTCATCAGAGTCTGAATGCTTCCCTCACCATTTCAGGTCAGTGATGATTGCAAGCAGTTAAGGCTTAGCTCTGAGGATGGCTCTGACCTCTGCAAATTTGTACGGAGTTAGGATTTAGGATCTTGGTTCCTGGTCCAACTAATCTAAAAACTACCAAGCAAATAAAAGACATGTAATAGGGAAGAAAATACTGCTTGGGAAGCAAGCCCTCTAGTGCCCAGTGAGAGGCAGAGCCAAAAGGAATAAGCTGGGTCCGATGGGTGAGTCCCTAGCAGGGACAGATATCTGTATCTTGGTGCCAGTGCACCTGGCTGTGGTCGTCACTAGCCATAAATCCCTTTGGGATTCTTCAAGATGAAGAGAGTTCCCCGAGCACCAGTTGTCATTACMACGCCATGCAGATCCATGTGCACAGCTGGATGCCCTGATCCCCACAGCTAGTTCTGCTTGAAGCAGTACTCATTCAAACTATCTGCCAACACAGCTCTATAGATCAGCCAAATGCYAGGATTGAAAATGTTTCTATGCCTTAACATAAATTTCTTTCCAATTTAAGTTGGACACGTCAGCCTAGGTTTTGATGCCATTAATGGCAATTTGAAGGGCACCTCAAAAAAAGAAACCCTGGCCAAACACTAGCGCTTTGCACACTGGCATTAAATCTCCCCACATCTTAATTTGCAATATGAGGGAAATATCAAACCTTTAGAAAAGGTAATAAGTTTCTACACTGATAAGAATCTCTTTTGTAAAACAAAAAACATATTCACTCTTCCCAGAGTCAAACCTTTARCTGCTGCTCTGAAAGAGCTTATCTCAAAACCCCTCTCCCCACTTCATTAAGTGGAAGATTTAATCAGATTGTGAATTAGGAGGAGACTGAGGGGCAGGAAAGCTCTTTATAGAACTAAAGGAGATAGGTAAAATTTCACCTTTCCCATTAGCCAGTTTGAAGTAGAGGGGAGTTGACTGACTTTTACCATTCCTCTGCTAATTTAAGGATTTGCATTGGAGTGTCTTGGAGTTACCTTTTTTCTCCTTCACAAATAGCTCTGACTTTAGGATTTTGCTTTGAGAGGTCAGGAAARACTGTTTCCAGCTGGGAAGAAATAGACTGTCAGCTCATCAGACCTTCATCTTAGCGCCACAGAGGCACCAGGTTTCAAAGCCTAACACTCCTCTAACAGCAGTTTATAGAAATGTTTAGCTCAACGAAGCTTGCATTTGCTGTCTGAGGAGACAAATAGTGAAAGCCAAGGAGCTGTGGGTGCCATCATGAGCTTCAGAGGCTGAGCAGGGCCTTGCACATAGTCCGGTCTGAGTTATCATGCTGGTGGGAACTCAGTGAACTCATGTCCTGGAGCAACTGGGAAAATAGCTGGTATATCAATTTAATAAACTTGCAGCTTATGCAGTCTTCAGTTGCGTACGTGTCTGGATCAATAGCTTACTGTTCAATCCATTTCTAATGTGTTACTGGAAACTKCACTTACATTTTTCCTGATTTGGAAATGCAGTTACATACATATCACTTACCACTCACATAGCACTTTTTCTCCATGGATTTCAGAGCACTTTACAAAGCAGAGACATTTACAGAAAGGAGAAACTGAACATGAAGTAGAGTTAGCCACATTTCTGAAGCARATCACAGACAAAACAACCCAGAACTCCACATTCCTCATCCATTTTGGAGCCACTGAAGTGCTGTATTTCTCCTTGTCCAGTTTGAAAATGAACACAGCTTTTAGTTAGCAAGTGGCAGTCTCATTGCCTGTTGGTCAGCTTCTTAATGCTAATAATCTTTAGTCACAAATGGACATGATAAAYCATTTTTTTAATAAAACAGTTTTGAAGGGAGTTTGCCCTCACTAGCTCTATCTATATGGATGGGCTAACTTGCTCTTGATCCCTTGCCTTTATGCATCCTGGAAAAAAATCACACTTATRTGTCTTGTGTTTCTGAGAATAGGGGGTGAACGTTCAGCAGCGGAGTCCTGTCTCTCCACGTCACAGTGTGTAATCAGAGAGAGAGTGGCCAGGACAGAAATGCTGAGCAGCATCGTTTGCTAATTATCTTGTGCTCATTTGTAAGCTGGTATCAGAGCCAAACACATGGAAAGGAGCTGCTCCTGCAACCACTGCAGCAGCTGTTTCGCCCAGTTTTATAAATGACACAGTTTCACTTCCAGTAACCAGCGCTCAGCTCAGTCTGCCTATCTCCCCCCATACATGTGTTGACAACTAGTTTTTCTTCATCTGCCTATTCAAAGCAGAAGCTAAGAATACAAAGGTTATTCACTTCCAAAATGCTCTCTCCGTGGACAGACCTACAGTGTCTCTGGTGATGAACAGCACCATGCTGGCATGCAAATTTTCTAAATGTAACCAAGGAAACACGGTACTTTCTAACACTATATACTTCACAGAGCATTTGCTGGAGGCAGAATAGCATCTCTGGTATCTGTATGCTGACAGTCACCTCTGGGAATGCAATRTAAAAATAATTACATATGTGTAATGAAGAATAGGAAGGAAATGTGTTGTATGTAAATATAGTCAGAAAGTCCTCTGAATGAACAGCTTGATGTGATTAGGAAAGCTGATGGAGCAGAATAGTAGTACAGATTCAGTTTTCATTGTCAGTGGAAAATATAGCAGGTAGGCAACAAATATAGCACCACTCAGGTACAAATTTGTTATCACTAGAAATCTCTTGCCRTGTGGATGGGTGTAACATGCTGTGATCTGCCTCGTGGAGATRTGACCACAGCATACTAGAAAACGGAAAGTAAGCTTGCAAGTATGACTTGCCTGTGTAGGCATCAGCACTATTTTTTTTAAAAAAAGTGAATTTTGAAGCCTTGAAACAGCCATGAGACAGCAGCAGTGCTGACCAGGTGAATTGTGAATTACCTAGGAGAAAGGTTGAGGCTGCCCTGGCATACTAGTCATCCATTCAGTCTCCTGAAGCTAATATCTGGGTCATGAACCAAGGGACATAATTTGTGGAGCAATTTGCAGGAATGAAAATTAAGCCTGGGTTTGGGTCATGCTCACAGGCACTGGATGTAGCATGCTTCTCTTGCATTGCTATTCTTTGTGTCTTGCACCATGTCTATCCCAACACCAGGCCACCCTCAGCAGTCCTCTTACAGCTTAACTACTTCTGGCAAAGCCAGATCAGCACAGGAGGGCAAAAGRGGCACGTGCACCTGTGAGAAGGGCAGAATTTATTTTTATGGGAAATCTGCACCATGGACGTGGTGCCAGTGTGAGCTGGACAAACAAGTACACCTGTGAGCAGGTGGAGTGGCACAAGGCAGAGATGGGTGACCATTTGGCAAGGGAGCTGTGAAGGCAGGGTAGTGTCTGCATCCCTAGAACAACACTTAGTTCTGGGGTGGCTCCAGGACCAGGGGGAAGGGACTGTGGTGGAGTCAACAAGCATAGAAGAGGGAGTAGAGGGGAACTGAGTTGTCTGAGTTTGAACATGTTGCACAATCCTGGGATAGAGTTAGGTCTTTCCAGATTGAGCAGCTTTTTTAATTAGAAACACTGATAAATTAAAAACAAAGAAGATACAATAACCAGGATCCTCCTCTCTTCTCTCAGCCCCTGACTTTAGTCTTCTGTCTCTCTGGGTTCTTCATTAGGTACTTTAGGTTTAGAGTTCAGAGCTCTCTGACTTGGTCCATTGTGCTGCTCCTAACCCAAAAAACATTCAGACAAGATGCATCCTRCAACTTTCTACTGCTGCTTAATAGACCATAATATAAATAATCTGAAGTATCTATGAAAGAATATGAATAAGTGAAGGAACGAAGATGCCACAGGATCATGCTAGATAATGAATGGAATCATTTTAGGTGCTACAAGTGAATCATCAGAAGTCTGTCAGTTCAGTACATTTTGATGAGAAATGCAAAACTTGGGCATACATCTGGAGCTTCTGGAAACATAGCTAAAGCATCCCAGAAAGCAGATGGAAGGAAACGTCAAGACAAGAAATGTCCCCCAAGGGTTTTCAGTATTTCTGACTTCCTTTAGAGCAGTAGTATCCAAAAAATACCTGTGGTATTTTGGTAATTCCATTTTGGCTCCAAGAAATGCCAYGGTGTGAAAAAAATGTAGAATTAAAGATCGTTCCTAACCTCAGAAAAAAATCATATTTGTTCATTTATGCTTTGGTGGAGGACTCAAGTTAAATGGTATTTTCTGTAATTTTCTGCCTTGTTCATCTTTGCCTATGACACCTCCTGGACTTTGGTAACAATCTCAACCCACTTTGTACCAGCTGCACTTGTATCATTGATGTCTTGCACTATTTAGATAGATATTAAAGCACTATTTAGATTGTATTTTTTCAATTCATTTTCAAAAAAAAGGATGTTATAGAGGACAAGCCTTATTTCTTATGTAGGAGGTGGCCTATACCTGMGATGATCATCATGTCCCTATGCACATCTCAGGTGGATCCACACAAAGATTTGGATGACTCCAAATTCTTGCAGTAGATACTATATGATTTTGAATGTAGTGGGGTAGTGAGTGAAATACAGTACAGTCCAAAAACTAATTATGGATAACTGCCAGGTGTTTGTTAGATTTGTGAAATCATTTGGGGCTCCAAGTTCTGCTCCGTTCGTGACACAAATCTTCATGATTTTATGGCATCGTGATGACAGTCTAAGCAAGACTGTCAAGACTGGTGAAGATCAAGTGAATGTAAAGCAATAGGAAAACTTCTTCCATGGGATAGCTTTGATGCCAGGAGAAAATAGGATAAAGGCGGCACATTGACCAGACAAAACATATTAACCCTTAATCTATGCCATCTAGCAATGGCTAATCTGTGGGTTTAGAGTATTCTTTGGAAGTATAAGCAGATTAGCAGTGATCCATTCAGCTCTAACATAAAAAAATAAAAGGTTTTATATAAAAATATAACCCAAATAGGATTGTCACTAGAAAATTTTGACATACTGGGCAGGCACACACTTTAGAAGACTAAAGAGACCAAGACTATTGACTTAAGAAAAGTATGACATAAGTATGACATAATGAATGGTACAGGTAATGTCATTACCTATAATGACATTACCTCTCTTATTTACTCTTCTGCCTAATTTACCTTGGGCCATAGTACAAGAAGAAAAAAAGTAATCAAGGGAGATGTTAAAAAGTAAAGCAATGAAAACAGGTACAAGCAAATAGTTTTTTTATAATATTTTGCACATTTCTAGCATCTTCACTTGAATGATTTCAAATCATTTGAATGATTTTAGGTCTCAAATTTTGTTTGTTCGAAGACTAAAATACAAGTAGGTGATTCATAAAGATCATACAGAAAGTTTATGCTCARGCTGAGAGAATTCATTTTATTTTCGCTATAGCGCTGCTATAGGACATTGTTGAAATAAATGGCGTCAAACTTTTCTGTATGTAGTAAGATCTTTATATGAACAGTAAGGCAAAAAAAAAGATTCAGTATTTGTCCTTGTGCTAGTATGTATATGATATAAATCATATCAATATCACAGAAAGAGTGCTAGGAAATCTCCTAAGGCATCAATTCCAGTGCAACCAATCCTTTGTGATTCACTAATTAAGTACATTATACAATCGTGGCTATAACTAAAAGCTGTATTTTTGAAAAAAAAAAGAGCTAAGCATTTTGGAACTATCAATAAATGCAGTAGGCACGTACTACAACCCTGTGGAAGAATGAGGTTGAAGAAAGATCCACCATGAATCCTCTGAGTTGAAGGCAAAAGGTGTCAGTTACTTCCTTTTCTCCAAATGTTAAAAAAAGAGAGAGAGAGAGAGAGAGAGAGAGAGATTGTTTCCTCGTGGAAACAAAAAAAAACAGTTCTGTCTGCCTGGAAATAATTTAAGCTTTGGTGACACATTGTATGTGCCAAAGTCTAGTTTAGTACTGTAATGCCCTTATTGGTAAAGAAGCAACTGAAGAAGAAAATAAAGTGTGTAATTAATGTTACAACATTACATTAACACATAAATAATTTCTCTAGCAGGTCACACAATTCACATGTATATTTTATTAAACTGTAAGAAATAATTTTCTGTATGACCCTGATCCTCCTGMATGCTTTGAAGTTTGAAAGCCAGCAGTATAGCCTATAAGTTTAAAGAAATTTAGAAAGAATTGTGAAGTTAAAAGGTACTTTTGATGTTTGTTCTTTCTTTTCTATCACAAGGACATTCACTATAGAAGAAGTAGAAAACATTAATGCCTAAGAAATTTCCATGGCAATCATGCCCATTTAACTCTTTCTAATCACTTAATATAAAAGGCTGGAGGAGAGCTATTCATTTAGAAAGGGCATGAAGGTGCTACTAGGAATTTCCAATTTTATTGCCAGCAAAGTCCTCTCTTTCTGCTCTTGCTCACAGTGACAGAAGTCATGCACATGCTTTGAGAATAGATGCCTTCAGCTTTACTGTGAGAGTGACTGAGCACTGGAACAAGTTGCAGAGAGGTTGTGGAGTCTCCATCCTTGGCGATACTCAAAAGCCACCTGGATAGGGTCTGGAAAATGTGCTCTAGGTGATCCTGCTGGAGCAGGGGCCTGGTCTAGATGGTCTCCAGAGGTTCCTTCCAACCTCAAGCATTCTGTGATCCTGTCAAATAACACATCATTTTTTTCCGATGCTTCCTGTGGCTGGATTCAGAGACTACCTCTTCACCCCAGAAGCATTACTGCTAGCTCTGACCACAGAAAAAGCATCAGATTGCCAGGTAGCCCATACTCCTTTGCCCAAACTGTCCCATTGCCCACCATGATCCAGTTATTTCCAAAAATACGTATAACTGCGAGGGGACACAYCTGTGTAGTGTAATGGTTACATGCAGTAGCCAGTTAGATAGTTTTCTTTTAAAGTAAATTGAAATTTGAAATATGGTCTATAAATAGGTCAAGGCTCCTTGTGCTCCAAATACACCCCTTCTCTTTGCCCCCCTTTTGTCCCACCTTTCTTTCAGCTTCCCAGGAGCTTTTCTGGCACAAACCTAAGGAAAAGTGCAGCATAATTATGCAGTAATGAACACCACTGCCTCCAGATGTTAATGGGAATTTCCCAAGGGACAGAYGTTCATTTTTATGACTGGTAAATATCAGTTTGGAACATTTTGGGCTGGCAGCCCTGGCAAGTGAAAATACACCGCTGAGTAAACTCCTTTGTGGAAATATTTCATCTTTAAAGTGCAGYAGTGCCAAAACCTTGTACCTATACATTTGAATTTTTTGATGTTCATTCTTGGAAACATCCTAAATCTTGAGCTGAGAAGACAACTGCAGCTAGTGAAGAAAAATGTTTTGAGGGGGGGATTTCAGAGAGTAAAAAGTTAGAAAAAAGAATCAAAAAAGTCGTAGCAGAGGTTATAAGCCCTGCTCTACCCCTTCTCCCTGAGCACACTGTTTCAAGCAGTCCCACCCACCCAGTCTAATTAAGTGCAATTGCGCATTACACTGTGGAGTCCTAACTTAAAGGGGTGGTGGGTTATTACTGTCAACACTGAATCCTATCTAGTACTTAAAGACAGCAAGAAACACACCCACAACCCCTCAAAATAGTCCCTATATGTATGTCGTGAAATATTTTGGAGGGAACATTTAAATCAATTACTCATAATAATAATTTCATAAAGCAGATTTCTCAGAAGTATTGATTTAAATTCCTGCTAAACTATTAAATAAAATTACCTGGCCACCAAAGATGTGGTTTTAAGTCTCCCAGTTGCTGCAATAGTCTCTRTTTGCCAGCTGTATTGTAATAACTGAAGAGTTAACATCTCTGGCTTTATAATTATTTGAATTTTAATGAACAAGATGAATTAAATCTTTCAGCTTAGCTGCTTACACTGTGAACCAGCCTGAGTTCCTGGTAGATAAGAAATAGATTGTGCTTATTCAACAGCTTTTCTGTGTTTGGAGAGAGAGGGAGGAAAAGAAGCCAGGTTTCTGTGGAATTTAAACTCTTTCATTATTAAAAAAAAAAAAAAAGATGATAATGGTAATTACTGAACACGAGTTGTGGAATTAATTAGTTTGAGAACATCTCCGAAATAAGAAGGTGGKTTTTTTACCAAGTTCAGGGACAGTGCGCTTTGTTAAAGGGTGGCCTGTCCAAATGTCCTACCACATGTGTATATATATTCGTCAGTATATAATTCCGTTGTAATCACACTGGTCCAAAAATGCAGTTGAAAGAGCTTGAAAGAACACATAATTTCTGCCAGCTTTCATTCTTTTCTCCTTGTTGCTGAAGCTTTTATCACCCTCACTGGTATCTACATTTCACACAAAATATACTGAACATCTTTTAAGTCTTCCATTTCCCTCAGAATGAAAGGGACAGTGGTATGTTGATGTAATTTGCCAATAACACTAGTAAACTAAATAGGAGACTTAGTATGTGGTGAAGCTGGCTCRTTTCCAGGCTGTAAATTCATTGTCAGCATGGCAGATCTTGAAGTCAAAAATATTGGCTCTTCTGCAAACAGCAAACAGCAAAGGATACGATTATTTCTATGAATTAGTTTTCTTTTTAAAATCCTTCATTCTTTAATTAAAGCATATGCAGGTGTACATATATATATACATATATATGTGAACATATACAAAGATTCACTCCCTTCATGCACACAAATACTGTTCAGCATGGAAATTTACTGCCCTAAATGRGGGATTAGCAACTGTGGAGGGATTTAACCTCATTTTTATGCAAAAATTCCAATCAGAGTTTAAATAAAGAGTTATTGATGAGCTGGGTACGTTTGCAGATGTTTCTATCCAGTGCTGCTCTTCTCTTCCTGCATCATGCTTTTTCATGCTAAACAAGAGGAACAATGTTTTACATAATAGGAAATGTAAGTCAGTACAGTCATGTTTCTTTAGACTGAACACACCATAATTTCTTGAATGTGGATTGGGGGGGGGTCTGTGCTGCCTTTTTTCCTACCATAGCTTTTTCTTCCAGTGGAATTTCTAGTGCACTAAACACTGCTGCAAAATGCCTTAATTCCCCAGAATTATAAAATAGTCTTGGAAGGCTAAAAGATCCTCTCTGTCACATACCTTTAAGTCTGAATATTTTGATTTCCTATGCAATTTCAATTTTGCTGTGAATCAGATCCATCTATGGTAAACAGAAAGCGGAACTAGCGTCTGCTGATATTATGGTCTGCCAGGAACAGGAGCTGTTATTGCAAGTCTGAAGAATTTTATACCCCTCTGATAGCTTGTATACCATCTGAATCTGATTAAACTGCTTGTGATTGACCTGGAGCCTGGAGCCTGAGCCTTTATATGTGGGGAACCTTAATGCTAACAACTAAATAGCCTTTAATGAACCACAGCTTCAAAAAGAAATAATATCAAATTTGAATGACTTCTTGGCAAGGATTTTACTACCAGCATTGATTAACAAAATAAATAAWATGCCAGCAGACCAACTGTGGTATGCTGCATTTGTACTTTCCAGCCTATATTTTGGCTGCCTGACCTGTCTTTGGGCTTCTAGATCCTAAAATGTGTGCAAACCCACATCAGGCCACAGCTTGAAGCCAAGAGTAACATCCTGGTTCAGCTCACTGTGTGAAATACAGTGGGAGATCATYGTTATTGCTACCTGGCAGATCTGGCCGAATACATACAGTAAAATTATCAAAAAAATGTAGATCAATGTATGAGAGAAAATAGAGCTGCTGAACACTGGGTTACATGGCAAAACTGCAGATACAGAATTATTTCTCACTCTACTAYAGAAAATGTCCAGCTGCTCCACAGTTAGGGCCACACTAAAGCCCTTGTACCCAGCCTGACTCAATGTCACTGTAGTATTTGGGTTTGGCCTGAAAGACACAGAATCGTATGAAAYTGCAATAGAAAACACTCAAGATATTTCCCGGCTCTTATTTCTTTTTCTAAACTGGATCAACAATATTGAATTACTTCAGATAGGGCAGTTGTCTAACATTTAAAAGCTCTAATGCAAGAAAATATATTTGCAAAGCTGGGGAAGACCAATCAACCAGCTTCTGACCAGCAGATTATTAAATAATCAACTTGATTTAAAATCTTGACATTTGTCTATCACAGTCTTGCCTCCTAGTTTTTACAAACGACTTGATATTAATTCCCTGGAGGTTTCCATAGCTCACCCTCCAGGTGTACTTCAAGACGACAGGCCGAAATTATCCGGAGKCTTCGTTAATGCGTCCGCGCAATCTCGCTGCCGCTTGCTCGGCCGCCCGCTCTGCCCACCGCCGCGACCGGGGAGCAGCAGGCTCCCAGCACGCCAGCGCTATAGACGGYGCTAGGATCGTGTTACGCTTTCATATGGGGGGAGAAAATCACAGTGCTCTGACAATTTTCATGCCCAGGAGCACCTTGTTTTTTCATAATTATAAGTGCCTGGAAATGAAAACTTCCAACGTGTTCTCCCCTGTAGTTTATAGCGCTGCCATTGCAACGCCACAGTAAAATAGTAACACAGACTCGATTTTAAATGGTTGCTCAGTTTTGCCTTTTTTTGAAGTGTGGATACAAACCGTTTTGTACCTCCTGACATACTACGGAGATACGATATTTCCTTCTGCACCTTCCAAATCGAATCCATTAGGTTTACACACCGAAATGTTAATGTTACGGGTTCCCCCGCCGCAAATCGGGAGAGCGAGCGGCCGTACGGCATCCCCGGCGCCCGCGGCAGGGCTCTGCGCGGCGCTCGTGGGTGCCGCACGCGCGGCCAGCGGCAGCCGCCGGCGGGCAGCGCTGGAGTCAGGGGTCAGCTGCTGCGCTGCACCTCTGGAGCCTCTGCTGTGCTCTCCACACCAAACCCCCGCTTCTGTCAGTGAAGCAAGCGGATCGGACTCGGATGCATGACAGGATTATATCATCGAAGAYGAAGGTACCATTTTTGCATAGTTATTTGCAGCCACTGTTCATTTTTCTGTGTATTGCTGCAATCTGGTTATCTGAACATCTCAGGACACCACAAATAAGCCTTTGGATAGCCAAATTTTTAGACAAACAGCATTTCATTTTCAATGTGAATTTTTATTTTAAAGGGACAGGAATAAACTGTGTAGCCCAGGAAGTGGGTAACGGGGACTCAGTGAAGCTTGGCAAGCACACTTACATTTGCAAAGTGGCTTATACAGAATTTCTCACTATTGCTTCCCAGAAACTTCTAAGCAGTTACAAAAATCTGAGATCATCATCTTCTACTGAGGCTTTCGTGACTCTCAACTTTTGTACCTCAYTAAGGAAGTGAGGATTAAAAAGCCTGCTGGGTAAGAGCAGTGCAATCCTGACCTGCATGCTATTTTTCCGTCTTTTAAACGCGAAACTTGTCTGAAATGCTCTTTCCCGCGCCAGCTTTACCTTCTAGCGAGGCTGGGCTGCTGCTTGGCTGTGCGGGGCCGCCTGAGACAACCTTCTGCCATTTGTGGGCGTTTTCACAGTCCTGCGACCACCCACAGAATTGTGAAATGCTTTTGAACAAGAGAAAGCACCYCTCCCTGCTACATACCTTCAAATTTGGATTTCCTGTGTAATTACAGTTTAGCTGCGAATCAAAACCACCATCAGAAAACAGAAAGCCGACCTGAGGTTTCTGATCTGTTATGTCGTGCCAGGAATGAGAGCTCTTCTTGCACGTCTGAAGAGAGCTGTAGCCCTGCAACTGCACATCTGAATCCTGTTAAATTGCTTGTGACCAAGTGGAGAGCCAAAGCTGATTTTCATGCAAAGCCYCAGACCTTATCAGTAAGATAGTCTCTTCGGTGGCCAGCTTGGTGGCTCTGTTGTGGTACCCAGTGGCATGGCTGTCACTCGGGCCCTCAGAATACCTACTTTACCTTATGGAGTTCCTGTGAAAATTCACTTTGGCTACAGCTTGGCACGGAAGAACATGGCTCAGGAGCCTTCATTTTTCTCTGTTAGTCAGAGAGCACCCAGGGGCAGATTGTCTCAGCCATTTAGCTTTTAAGCACATTGTATGCGCTGCCCTCATCCTGCAGCTCATCCTGCCCTCATCCTGCAGCTTCTCTATTTATTAAATCAGAAGAGGAGCAAAGCTTTCCCTGGGTTGCTTCCCTGCTTTCCACTATTAGCTGGGAGGTTACTTACCTCTCCTGCTACTATCACCCCACATACAGAATAAAAACGCCTCTCAGACCCCACAGTTCACATCTATTTCATTCCTATAGCACAGTCTCCAGTTCCCTCAGAAAGCAAAGTATTTGCTACTGCTCATTCTTGTGGATGCAGCAAGGTGATCTCCTAGTGCTGTAGACCCCACAACCTTTCTGAGAACACTGGAGAACACTGGTTCTCAAACATTGGGCACTTATTTCAGTCTTCTTATGTAATGCACATTTCTTTTCAGATTCCTCTTTTCTTCCAGAAGCATGATTCAATTAGACAGTTTCCCACAAATGGGACGGGCAACGAATGCCAATTCACCAGTTGCTGGTAGATAACCTCCTCCAGACGGTGTGCCAGACATGTTTCCTGCTAAAAACCTCCAGCGGCTCAGATACACGCATTTCGCTTGGGGAGGTCTCCATGGGCTCAGGAGGAAGAGATAAAGACGAGAGGTTCCTTATTCYGCAGGTATCTGGCCCTTTCCTTCATGAAAGCTATGGCTGCAGGGAATCCAGCAGGAAGGCTTAAATCCAGAATGTGCTATTACCTCTCTTACATTCAATTCTGAACAAGTCACTYCATATCACTCCATATCTTAAGAAGACTATTAGCCTTTCTTGCCCCAACTTAACAGTAGTGTTGCATTACAGCTCTGATGCTTCAATACTAGAGCAAAATTCCAGTGAAGCTCCATCAGGTGAAAAGACAAACATGAAAAATTAATCAGGATATCTTTYAATTTTTCATTTCTTTGATTTAGGAGGAATAATTTCAAAGTTAATAAATAAGAGGGATTCAACAGTAAGTTTCACTTTTCGGTACTCTATCTTAATCTTCATTCACAAGAAGTCCTACTGGGCAGGAAAAATCACATGCTTCAAACATTGCCTAGCAATTCCTGTTAACTGACCAAATTATTATTGTTGTTAACTTCAGGGTTGTATGCCAGATGCAGCTAGTTTTGTGGAAGATAATAGGTGCATTTTTGAGTCATATAAATTRGATTGCCTCTGATAAACTAAATATTTTCTAAAATGCTCCAAAAGTTAATTAACTTCCACATGCTTGTCTGTGTGAAAGTTTCTTTCCTATGTTTTTTATTGCTTATTTGAAAAAACTCTGTAGGGAATGGTGCCATAAAAATTGATTCAAATACTGTGAGTCTAAACTGAATCTGCAGTGAAAGCTGAAGGCACATGCTTAGCTCAGCCTGTGGTTCCTCTGAACTGCACAGGTCTCAGAGTGGAACAAGTCTGCAGCAATGCCCAGACACAGAGCACAATTTACAGATGATATTTCATCTTTTTCAATAAACTTTCTTGCTTATTATCACAGAAATTAGAAAGGAAATGATCTATTTGGCCAGCTTGTCCATCTTGCCATTGCAGAACTATCACTCTGTTCTTGTTTGGTCTCTCACCTTAGGACCAGGGGAATCAGAGACTCCCTGCTTGTGATTTCATGAGTTCATATGTTTTGCAGATGCTAAAGGCCCTTCTACCCTGTGTTTGTATAAACTCAGCAGCAGCAKGTTTACTTCTTGCTGAGATATTCTTAGCCTTAAATTAGCACATTCATACCTGATTCACCTGCTGCCTCCAGGGCACAGTAGTCTCTACACCAACCAAAACTTTCAAACCCTTCCCTCCTCAATTGCATAAGAGCAACAGGAATGTTACCAGGTCAGACCTAGGACTCACCTAACCTGATGCCCTGCTTCTGATGCTGGCCGATACCACATGCTTAAAAAAAGATGCAGAAATGGGAGATTGGCAAAGCAGCTTGTTGCTCATTTAAAGTCAGTAGAAAATAGCTGATCAAAATCTTCAGACACAAGATGTGCTGCCTCCCAGACTCCACTGAGCTCAATGGTTGATATACATCTTTAAAAGAGATGTTCATAAGATTCATAGTTTCAGTCTCCTTATAATCTCCAGTAAAGGAGATTATTCTTATTTCTGTAAATGTCTTCCTTTTTAGCTTTTTTCTATTTCTAAGCATTGGTTATGCCAGCAGCAAATATTTTCATAGGTTATTTACTTACTAGTACAAAATCGTTTCCTTTAAATATATTTTATTTCTTACATTTCTACTTTATAGCACGTCTCTGCTCACATGTTTTTTACACTCAGTATAAATTCTCTGAACCATTCATTTCTGAGCGTCTTTTACACGTGTTAGTCTGCTTGCTAGAGTCTAAGTCTTACAGTTCCTTACTAAGTAATTTTCTTTTTTTCCATTAGCTTTTTATATGAGACTGWTGATATCTGTATACATGGGACCTTTCTGGGACTCTTTTCTCTATATCTAAAATCCTTCCTTTCAGTCTATCTATGTCTTTTCTGAAGCAAGCTAACCGGAGATGAACAYAATTTGCCATGGAAGGACCCTTTTTGAAATACAGAAACTTTCAGTGATTTGTTATCATAGACTCCAAGAATTCCTTTTTTGAGATGAGGATACAGTGAATTTAGAATCCAGTCATATGAACAAGAAGTTAAAATTATTCTTTCAATATGCATTAATTTGCTGCTGGCTATATGGAATGTTCCACCACAATACTGCTGATTTAGTTACATTCATCTGAGTTTCTCAATGTCTTCCATAATCCTGCCAAATTAAGTAATTTTGTGCCATGTGAAAAGCATCCCACATATTTTCCAAACAATCAAAAAACATTTTCAACCAAGTCAGTGTCATTACAGCCAAAATGCAAGGATCAGCAGCTGTTTATGTTTTTGAAAATGGACTGTGTATTTCAACTTAGTCATTTTAGCCGGTTTCTAAGAGATAGCAGAACTATACTTCTCATTTTGTGRCTAATTTTATTTTCCCAGCAATTTATGAGTGCTCTTATCAAAAGATTGTGAAAGTCCACATAAAATACATTCACCAGTTCTCTTTTATCCCACTCAGGGAGCTGTAGCACATGATTGCTCACAGAAAACACAATTGACCTTGCCATTCTCATCCTGAAAATTTATATTGTTATATCCTCTTAGCGATTCATAACTATATTCTCCAATTTATTTGGTAATTATATGGGCTTCCTGCTATAAATTTAATGATCTCACCAACCATTTTATTTTCAAGATCAATGAAATATTTGCTGCTGTCCAACTCTTCAGTATAGTAACCAATTTTCATCTAAAAATGTTAATCTCTTAACTTCATTTTTATTTCTCTTTTCATGTGTTAGTATCAGTTCATGTATTAGCATTTTCCAGTTACAATGACTTTTTATCCTTAGTAGAGAAAAATAAAATTAGGGATCACTTAAGTAATTTCTGTATACATAAGTCTATGGGTCTGACTGAAATACATCTATGGGTGCTGTGGGAGCTGATAGATGTCATACCCAGGCTGCTCTCTATCATCTTTGAAGGGCCATGGTGATTAGGGGAGGTTCCTGATGCTTAGAAAAGAAAAACACCCCAAAAAGGGAAGATGGAAGATGGAAGAAACTTCAGGCTGGTCAACCCATTTTCAGTCTCTGAGAGATTACGGCGCAAATCTGGAATACACGTCCAGGCACAAGAAAGACAACAARGTGAGAGGGAACAGTTAGCATAAATTTATCAAGCACAAGCCRTGTCTGGCCAAAGTAACTGCTTTCTATGATGAGCTGACTGGCTCAGTGGACAAAGGGAGAGCAGTGAAGGTCACTTACCTTGACTTTATCAAGGTTTTTTAAGAAGGGATCTCATAGTATCCCTCTAGCCACACTGAAGAGATATAGATTACAAGGTGGGTGGAAAACTGCAGACTGCTAGGCTCACGGGGTTGTAATCAGCAATTTGAAGTCCAGCTGGGAGCCGGTTACTAATGGCATTCCTCAGGGAATTCCTCAGTACTGGGACCAGTATTGTTGGGTATCTTCTTTAATTACTTGCACTTTGGGATTGAGTGTACCCTTCAGAAATTTTGTGGCTGACACCTAGCTGGAGCAGTGGTGGACACAGTGGAGAGAAGGGTTGCCAGTCCGAGGGACCTCAACAGGCTGGAGAAATGGGTTGGCAGGGACCTCATGAAGTTTAACAGACACAGGCTGCACCTGAGGAGGCATAATCTCATGCACCAGCATGGGCTGGCTGGATGCTGACCAGCTGGAAAGCAGCTTTGCAGAGAAGGCCCTGGGGTCCTCAGGAACAAMAAGTTGAACATGAGCCATCAAGCGCCATTGTGACAAAGAAGCCTAATACTGAGCTATATTAGCAGGATTGTAGCCAGCAGGTAGAGGGAAGCATTTACTCCCCTGTACTACTGACTGGTGAGACCACATCTGGAGTACTGTGTCCARTTTGGGGCTCCCCAATACAAGAAAGACACCGACAAACTGGGATGAGCCTAGCAGAGGGCCACCAAGATGATTAGAGGGCTGGAGTACACAGTGTACAAGGAGAGCACAAATCCAGCCGGGCGAGCTGGATTTATTCAGTGTTAAAAACAGCAGACTAAAAAAGATTTTATAGCTGTCTTCAACTACCTAGAGAAATGTATAGACAATATAGAGAAGACAAATTTGCACTTTACCCAGTGAGAGAACAAGAGGCAATGAACAAAAGTTGCAACAAGGGAAATTCTTATTAGATACAAGGAAAAAAAAACACTCTGAGCACCAAGTTGCCCAGAGAGCTTTTGGAGTTTCCACTCTTGGAGATATTCAAGACCCAGGTGGACCCAGCTTGGCCTGAGCAACCTGTTCTAATTTCAATGTGTCCTTTCTTTGAGTTGGAGCATTGGTCCAGAGGTCTTCTGTAACTATGGTTATTCTATGGTTCTATGATTTTCCAGTCCCACTGATAGGTTTTCTTTCCAGTGCTACAACAGCTGTGGCAGTTCCTTTTTCACTCCTGCTTTACAAAATCGTCACATCTTCACTGCCTGTGATTCTGTGGTGAGAATGATTCTGTTCCTTTTATGAATTTACAGATTTCCTGTCTTTGATAAAAAAGTAATTTCCTGTTACTTGCTTTCCCCTGATGAATTTCTTTGAATCTTTCTTATTTTCCAGAATTTATTTTCTCTGTCACCAGTTATACCTCTTTCCATGGGCTTCCATTCCATTTGCTGAAGCTACCTGAATAACCAACACTTGCTGTTTAGTCATAGAAGGGTTGAGGTTTTTTCCTCTTGCTTTCTTCTTTTTTTCAGGATAGGTATGTCCTCTGTTAGTTTGACCTATTCTACTTAGAACATTTCAAACTTATTCTGGAAATATGCATTTGCACACTTTACATTTTAGAACATTTTTAATAATTTATTCTTTTACTTTATTTCCCCATGCTACTTTTGAAAGTCAGTCCAACACATACATAGCACATGTACGAGTCTTTTTAATTTAGTTTTGATTTTGTGTAGGAACAGGCAAATCCTAGAGCAAGTCCCTATCCCCAAGAGAGTGCTGCAACACATCATAAAATTCCATTCCAATTTTTGGTGATTTTTCCCTCTGACATCATAGCTCCTTCTGTTTATAGGACTGAGCTTTTCTGGAATATATCCACTCTTCTGGAACAGCTGGACCTTAAATACGGTCTCTTTGCCTCTCCTTCATACCATATTGAATTTTTTATGTGATCTATAGCAATTATCATTTACACCCATTTGCTCTCCACGGTCAAAAACAACCTTATTACCCAGATCTCTGTCACACCTCTGACAGCAAAGGAAACAAATCCTTGTCCCAGGAGAGGAGTGACCTTCTGTTACCTTTTGCCAGGGTAAAACAGTTTAAAGACAAAGATGCAATCGTGCAGTCACACATTCTTCTTGTATTGGATGATATCTGTCCCTAAAACCATCTCTCCTTCCATTTTTCTTCATTTTGGAAGCTGCACCATTTATCATCATGGTAAATGATTATCATCATTCTTCTAGGAGTTCACAAGGCTGTAATATTTGCTAAGCTACCCAGTGCTGTGGCATATGTGACTTGTACAAGTTATAATAGCATGTTTACTGTGGACTGCACCTTCCAATGAAAGAATGAATCTCCATGTTGCAGAAAGAGCCAGTGTTTTTTCAAGTAACCTACAGAACAGACATAAATAAATTCATTTCTTAAACCTGTTATGAAGATCTTACTTTTATCATTTTTCTCTTGTCTGTCTTGTAATATGTCATTATAATATGATTAATTTTAAGAGTTCTATTTCTCTTTCAAACCTGAATAGCTGTATCAGATGGTTTAGAGAAAGACACGGGGCACCTCTATGAAACCTGCGTGGGTATAACTGTACAGCTATATTCATGTATCAGAAGAACACAACGTTTATAAATAGCATAGATGTTGACGGAGACAGCCTGCAATCAGAAAATTCACATCCAAAATGGAATTTGACCTAAGTCTGGGGGTATTTGCAGACATGATTTATGATCTGCTGCTTGGGGTAAAGGGTTTATTATACATAGGGTTTATCAAATTCAGTAGCTCTATCTGATTTACCTTTCTTCAGGGTAATCTCTGTTGAACAAACTTAGCAAACAATTCATCATAATAGATCTGTTTGGAAAAAAATAGCTTTTCATTTTCCTTCTCAGATAAGCTATTAAGACTCCCAGGAATATGTTTGCTAACTGCAACTGTTCAACAAATAATGATTGCAAATACACTAACAGGAGACCTAACCTAATATTGAATTTTTTTCTATTTCAGATTAACTTTATTTCATCCCACACTAGCAGTCTTTTGTTAATTATTTTCAATTCTCAGCCTCAAACTACACTTCTTAAAGCCTTTTTTCCACTCTCCTTATATGTAAAACTTACCCACCAAGAAAATGTACATCATTTAAAAAAACAAAGCCCCATTTAAATACATGAAACACGCAAAAATTAACATCCACATCATTCATTCAGCTTTACTGCTTAACAGAGCAACCCAGAGGGTTTTTGCAACAAGACAAATACTTTTATTTCTTCTTTAGACTTCACTTGATATTTTGCATCACATCTGTTTTTTGAAAAGAATGAAGATTACAGTAAAGATGTCTGCTCACTGGAGAAGAAATGTTTTCTCAGAAAAATCTCAAAAAGGGTAAGAAAGGTCATTTAATGGGTGTGAATATCTATAAAGGATAAAAATATCGGGTTTTTTAAGTCAAAGCGTTAATAGTATTTTTCAGAGAAAACCACACATTTTCCACAAAGTATGTGCTTTAGTTCCCTGAGCGCAGTCCGGTAATGCTAAAACTCCACGTTAGTCCTGACTAATGATGTTTGAACAGAGAAAAAGACATCATCTGTCAAAGTCAAATCTATCATGCTTATTACAATATTTTATAGCTGGCTCTTATTCAACAAATAATCCAAAACATGCATAAAGAAAATGTGGGGGCCAACATCACGAAATACGATACATTCTCAAAAAATGCTTTATTCATTTTCAGTTATCTCACATCAGTGAATGACTGCTCGTTACTGCCTATGTGAATAATGATAAGCATGATGAGTTGACACAGAATTTCACACTACTTACAAGTTGTGTTGCTTGTTTTGGCGCCCAGAAATATGGCTGCTTATTGTAACGCTCACACAATAATTTATTTACAGCACATAATAGTAGACTTAAAAGCAGACATTCCAGGCAATTATTCTTTTTAGTGATAAGTCAGGGTTACTTTCCTTGATCCAAAGTAGAGAATTTCCTTACTCAGAAATGATATATATTTGACCTGACCTAGAGCATACCAAGCCAGACAGCTAAATGATGCAAAGCAGACAACGGAGCCTACACATACATTTGTATAGAACAAGCTACCTTTACATTAAGACAAAAGTAATTAAAGCCAAAGATTTTTAAGATTTAGGTTTCTATTCCATAATTTGCTCCACTATATTCCAATTAATGTACCATAAAGTGAATTTCACTGAGTTTTTCAAGTGAGCAAATGGCATAAAATATACTTGAATCCAATGTGTGTCTATATAGTTACATTATTATATTCATGTATACCTCAAAAAGCTCATATTTTGCCTTAGTAAGGCAATTGATGCTTGAATGCTATTAAAATAATCATAAAAGTGTCATATGCAAGACCCAAGCAGTAGTTATTTTAGCTAGAGCTGTTAAAATCAGCTATGGTATAGGATCCAGTTGACGCACAACTCTTTAAGAACAATTTAGATAGATTAGAGACTGTTAGGAGAAGAATAAGAGATTTAGAAAGTATGACTTYTGAAAAAAGGTCAAAGGAATTTTGCCTTATTATTGCCTGAGAAATTGAGGGCTATGAGGGGCATGAGAACAGTCTTCCAAGAAGACAGCGATCAACTGTTCTCTGAGTGCAGAAGGGGAAAGACCAGAACAAATCAGGTTTTTTTTGCTGTAAAGAGGATAAAAGTCCAATGTGAGAAAAAACTTTTTAAATGACAAAAAGAGRTAATCACTAGAAGAGAACAACCAGGAAGGTCAGGAAGTCTGTTGCCAGAAGGTTCTTTTGGGGGAAACAAAAAAGACAGATTATTCAGGGATAAATACCTTGATTCTGTGCAGCAGGTTAGAGTAGATCACCATGGTCGATGGTGTTAAGCTAACTTTGTTCATTTCAATATGGGCAGGGAAGGCAGGAAAATTATGCTTATGGACACTGGAACCTTCAGTGCACCCATCAGGAAGGTCCAGAAGGAGCATAAGTGTCAGCCCAACGAAAGTAAATAACACAAGAAAAGCTGTGTCAGGCCAGACCTAAAGCCTACCCATTACAGCATCCTACCTCCAGCTGAGGTCAATTGGAACGGCCTGGAGAGACATGGACAGAATGCTGGGTCTCAGGTTGGGCCACCACTTGGATTCCCTGCCAGTATCTGTGCCCTGCTCATAGGAATCTCCAGCCACTACTGTGCCCTGACATGAGCATGTGGTGGTGGCACTTCCCCAAAGCACTCTCTCAGCATCCAAACATTTTGTGTCTCAAAGACCTTCTGAGTGGTCATGAAGCCAATTGTACAGCTGGGAATGAAGAGCAGAGGTTGGACTTGGAGGGGATGAGATCTTCAGGAGGCAACAGCTAAAGATTTGAAAGTTATAATTGATTAAAGGCTACACAGGAGGTCTTTGTGCAGTGCTGCATCCAAAGGACAGTTTGAGCCCTGGATATAGAAGAAAGGAGTACTAGGGCTGAGGAAATAGTTCTACCTTTAGAGGCAGTTCTGGCAAGATCAGTTCTGGAATACTGGAATATCGAGTTCAGTTCTGGTATCTACATTAGAAAAAGGGAGTTGAACCTTGGAGAYGTTACAACAACAAATCACAAGAATAACTTAAGACTTTTTAAAAGTACCTTACTGGGAATGTTTTAAAGAAGTCAGTCTCTTTGGCTTGCCAAAATGAAGGAGTTACTTGATATTATTCTATAAGTACCTATTAGGTGTTAACAATGTGCTCCTTAACCTACCAAAGAAAAATGGATCAAAGCCCAGTAGCTGAAATAAAATTAGAGGAAGAAACATATTTTAACTGTTATGAGTGATTACACCTTGGAATAAGCTATCAAGAAAAATGAAGGAATCTCCATTCCTTGGTATCTGAAAAACAAAATTGAATGCCTTTCTATCAAATAAATTGAGGCAGGCAGAAGACATTGTGCTTACTAAAGGTCTAAATGTTTGAAATTTTGTATTTAAATTATACAATCTTTCAAAATATAGATTAATTTGGCATTAACTTGCCCATTTTTCAGTAGGAAACAGTTCACTAAGAATATTTTTCAATTCTTTTATTTATACTCCATTGGAAAAAAAATCTTCATCAGACTTAAAGAAAGGATAGAAAGAGCTAGCAAAGGAATAAAACAATATGTTAAATCAACTTGTTAAACATGCTTCTATAACAGGATTGTAAGCAGTTATCAAAAGAGTTTTCCCATATCTTTGGTTCACATCAAATGATCAACTTTTTGCCTTATCAAAAAGTGATAACAGGTTTTCCTACAAGGAATTCGTAACTCTGAACTTTCCCTAATTGACATCTATGAAAAAAAAAATCTCTACAGATATATCAGGCAGACTTAATTGATAAATTTTTTCACTCTGGCTGCACTTGCTCTAATGCAGATGAAGCCAATCCAGATGGAGAACTAGAGGCTCTTCACTTTTTTCTTTGGGCAAGTTTCCTTCCTTTTGAATGTTTTTTTATGCCATCGTGAATGCATTGGCAGCCTGCACTGATGTAAGTCACTAGGAAACACCCAGGGTCAACAGAGAAATCTTGGCAACACATTTTACTCATTAGATGTAAGAGTTTCACCACTTCTACAGGCAGTTGGGAAAAACTGGTAGTTCCTGAACTTAATTTACCTTCTCCTCTGTTGTACTCATAGCCATATGACACAACAGCATGGGGATACTTGGCAATATTCAACTGGCAAGTGGCTGTTTTTGGCACAAGTAGCATGATATGATAAATGTGTCTGAGAGACAGAAAGTCATTGCTGTAATATGCAATAGCAATAGACACGTTTGATCTCCACTTGAAATAATACCTACAACTTGTTTTTTTTTGGCTGCACAGGATTCACAAAACTGTTCCTCCCAAGTCTTGCTTGTACATGGTCTGAGGCAGGCTTTGCCTGTGAAACCTGAGACAAAGCAGGCACTGAGTACTTCATCCCCAAGGAGGAGAAGAGCTTGGGATCAGGAGTGTGTGGGTAGAAATTCTTATCTATTACCTCCCCTTGGTTAGGCAGAGTAGCAGATCCCACCATCACCTCAGCAATGTTATTCTCCCATCTGATCTTGACCCAAAGAATGTGGACAGACATGTCCCTCGTTTCAGACTGGAGCTCTGTGCAGTATATGGTCCTTGATGGGGAGCAAAGCTTTCCCTCCTCTTCCCTGGCTCTCCTCCCCAAACATCCTGCACTCATTCAGTGCTACGCTGCCATCCACTCCTCAGGCCTGGGACTCCAAATTTCTTCCTAAAATGTCCAGTGGAACAAAGGTGTGATGATAAACATTCACATCATTTAAAAGGTAAAGTTTTCCTAAGTAAAAGAGAAGATACACTTCAGAACCAAAAAAGCTTTTTGTTTAAATTGAAAGTACATAGAGACAAAAATGCAGTGCAAAATATGCATTGATTTTTTCTACAAACGCCTATGAACTAAACATAAAATAGCAGTGATCCCAAGGAGTGAAGTATGGAGATGCAGTGCACACAAAGCTTTGTTACATGAGTGATCAGGTTGAGAAGAGAATGCAATATTATTATTAAATTATAAATACAACCTCTTTATTAGTCTGTTCTATGTTATATTCCAGTCTGAGAAGAATGTGCATGTTAGTTTATATTAATATTATTTAATTATAATCTAATCCATATATGGCCAATAATTGAATTCATTTTCTGGCTCTGCTGCCTGTAGGTGCCAAAGGTTAAATACTTTTGCAGATATAATGGAGAGGTTGCAATATATAATGCATCTGCATTCCCAAGATGTTTCTTTGAGAAAGTATACACAGAGCAGCTTCTCAAATGTTTCACAAAATCTCAAATGTTTTCACAAAAGAAATGGACTTATTAGTAAGATTTTTCAAAAAACATTGGTGAAAACTTCACCCAAATTCTTCATTTATTGGATTTCCCATAGAGAGGGAAACCATGTCCTCCCCCTTTGACAAGCACACAGAAGCTTTCTAACCTGGGACTGGAGCTATCTCGATGTGAAGGACCAGATGTTTCCATGCTGGAGAGCAAGGTTGCACAAGAAGCCTGTGATTGCTTGCACAAACAAGTTAGAAGGAGGTAAGTGGAATGTGGCTAGAAATCAAAACCTGTTAATTAAGTAGATCCTCTGAGTTCACATACAAAATACAAACAAAAAAGTCCAGATTATTGTGGCGCTCTTGTCTTGCTTTGAGGACACAATATTGAAGTATAGCTCTAACCTGGCACTTAAAAGGACTTTAATCTTTTTTTCCCCCACATTAAGCTCTTCCTAAATAGCTGCTGTTCATTGGCTAAAAGGAGAGAGGCAAAGAAAATGAAGGTATCTGCAGCTCAAAACTTGACTATTGATTTTTGGAGGAAGTACTCCAAAAGGAAAAGCACCATATAAATAGCTGGAGACATGACAAGCCTGATGGTGTCATCCTGCTCTCCAAAATGTTCAGAACAATGATGTGGTGGTAAATAAAACGCATATGCTTGTTGTGTTAATGAAGACCATTTCTGAGGAGCCAAAAAAATGAATTAATTTCTGGGTTTTTCCCATTACCATTTCAACTGGGAAGGATCCTTGGCCATCCTTTTCCTTTCGTGTTTCAGCTTCTGCAAGTACAATCATAGRATCATGGAATCAGTAAGGTTGGAAGGGACCTCTGGAGATCATCTAGTCCAACCTCCCTGCTCAGCAGGGTCACCTAGAGCATGTTCTAGTTATGCAGTTGTCTTTACTAGAATAAACCTTCTGGGTTTATTTTTATCAACATTTTTAAGCAACATCTTGTAGTCCAACATGACTTTTTCATTCCCTTAATGCCTTGTTTCCCTAAGGGTTTTTAAGAGTTTAAAGCATCAGCCTTACAGCTTTGCAAACCACAGCTCACCTGTCATTCATTCCCCCTCCCATCCACAAAGCGAGGCATGGAGAAATGTTGAAATTACCCAACCACAAAGTTAGCGCCTCCATTGTGCTATGAAAGTTCTTAAAAACACTGGCTTTTTCTGCAGTTCAGAAAGCCCTGAGACCATCCTTGGGAGCTCTGAGTCATCACCGCTGAAAATTAAGAGATCATCTGTGCAGTGAGCAGCAATGGGAATAAACCAAAGAGCTCTGATTCTAGCCAAGGGTTAAATTCTTCCCTGGTGCATCTCCATTACCTGGTCTTTTAGGAAAATTAGCACAGCTAAAGGAATTGCAGACTTTGTAAAAGTGATGTTCACTGTGAGCTAATAAATAACAAGTGATTTTTAACTACAAAACTTGTTTGCTGGGGATTTGTTCTTGCACAGCAACACAATTCCCAGTCAGTACCTCACACGTATAACAAATTCCTTAGCAATKTTGGGATTCAAAATGATTTATATCGATTTTGTTTTGGGTGGCAACAAATTATGACTTCACTCAGCAAGCAAACATTTATTTCCTGCTGCTATCTCTTAAAGACTGCCTGCAGCGTTTAACTATCAAATTCTAGCATCACACAGGCTGGAAGGTGACCAGTGGAATGTGTGAGGAGAGATTAGAATGAATTTTTGACGTCTGTTTTCATTTCATAAACTCCAGTCTCTGCAGCCACAAGTTTGTCATTTGTTATGTGCTTTTTTTCTCAAAGACAGTTTTGTCTTATCTGACGTTGAAACTCTTCCATGAAGCTTTGAACATGGAGGCATAAGAAAGAGAAATCAGCTGGAGATTTGTTCATGTCTACCTCTGTGCTTGACATTTCTCCACTGATAAGGTACAGCTAAATATTGACTTTTTAGTTAAGTTCAGATTAGCTGTCTGGTCCATGAGCACTGATTGTAAACCATTATCTTTTCCCCATTTAGAGGCCCTGTACTTTAACACCAAAAAGAAGAAAAAAAGAGAGAGAGAGAGAAAGAAGAAAATGGAATGGAATGAAAAAATGTATAATTGGAACAAAGATGTCACTGAATTTTGCTGACCAAAAATAGAAATGCTATTGCTCTTTCACTTAAAAAATGAACCTTTTTCATTCTAACAGTCACCTTGTTCTAGTCATTTCTGGTCCATACAAGCAAAATGCCAAGCCAAGATTGCTCCTGTTATTCCTCTACAAAACACAGAGCTGGGGACAATATAAAAGATTCTTCTACCAGTAATTAAGTAAACACAAAGCCTGCCATTAAATAAGCACTATCAAAAGTATTGCTCTATAGGGCTTCAGCGGTACTGCCAGTTCGAGTTCAATTCACGATCCCAGCTCCCCATCCTGACTGAGCAGAATAGTTTGAGTGTGTCAAAATAAGAGCGGATAGGAAAGCAGGATGATAAAACTGCATTAATGTTTGAAAAATCTTTCACCAAGGCTTCCCAAGAGGCTGTAACAGAAACTAAGCGATCATGGAGAAAAGTCAAAGTATGCTCATAGATAAGAAATTGGCCACGAGACAGAAAACAAACAGGAGGAATGAATGCAAATTTTGAGCTTGGCAAAAGTTAATCAGCAGGGAGCCCTGTGATTCTGCACTGGAGATGTGGCACAGAGGGCACATGGCAAGAGATCTTGTCACTTCTGCTGCCTAGAGGATGTCCTTGGGGATGTCACAGCCAGCTGGAAAAGATGAGGGTGGCCCAAGGGGCTTCTGCACACATGCAGTTATTCTAAAACAGCTATTGCACATTTACTTCACACCATTCAGATAATTCCATTCAGATAATTCCAAGTATTTTCCAAGTGTAAAGTGTTTAACTTCATTGAGGCTGGAGCTGGAATGGCACCAGTACCCTGGCTGCCCCAGCAGGGTGAGATGCCTGCAACCCTCAGATGTAGATGGAGGAGGGGAGGGAAGGGAGAAAGATAGAGATCTGGGTCAGGGAGGCAGTTAGCATTAAGTTGTATCTATTCCTCCAAGAGTATAACCAGGCTTGACCTGAGCTAATAGTGCTGGCTAATTAGAGCATATCTATATTATACAGAGCAACTTATATTTTGAACCCTGCTGGGCAGTGCAGACAAAGAACGAAGTCTGAAATTTTAGGTCCAACACATCATCACAGTGTGACCTTAAATCAAAAAAAAAAAAAAAAAAAAAAAAAGTCTCCCAGTAGGTGAAAAGAAATAAAGCTGGCCTCAATGGGGCACAACTGACAGATGGCTGGGCCAGATGTAAAGAAAAACGAGCTCCTCTTCTTTCTACCTTCCATAACCTCTGACCTGCAGCAGACACAGTAGATTTAACAGTAAGTTAACATTAAGAACCTTCCTGCTCTTAACCATGCCAGCAGTGCCCAGGCTTGAATCAGGAGCTCCAGGTGGCATCCTGTGATCTCCTTCTTCACTGTCCCTGGGTATACAGCTCAGATTTCAAATCCTACATACATTGCAACAATGACAGCTTAGTTATATGAATTAAATTAAACCAAATGCACTAGAATTTTAAGTGGCTTACTTAGAATTTCTAATACCAGCACCTCCTAGAAAAGGACTCATCAAGAAGCAACATTTTCTCTTGTGAGTTTTGGCTCAGAGCAGCTAAAGGAAAGGAAATTCAGGATTACAACATTATATGTATCAGATCATTTGGTAGAGAAGAGTGTAGTGGAGCCACTAAGTACTTCGACCTTCAGCATAAAGAAAATGTGTCACAGAAATATATAGTTTGGACACAGTACAACAACTGTTGCTATAAATATGTCRTGTGACACACCATGCAAATATGATGAAAATATGAAAATCAGATATGTATGTTTGCACATTATTTAAGGACTCCGTTGTTCAATTTCCTTAATTACCAACACACCACATCTTCCACACAGAGAGCTTGCAATACTTCAGTTTTAATGACTGCCTTCTCTAATACTACAGCATCAATGTCAGCAAAATTTCCCAAAAAACTGAAAAATAGCTGGTTACTTACAAGTCCTTTCTCCACTTTAAAACCAAATGCTGCACCTATGCCAAGTTTCAAATTGATGCATATTTAAAAACTGAAATTATAGATCCTCAACAGCAACAAATTCATAACAGCAATGTTGATAGGCTCTTAACTTATACCTACTGTCCCAGAAATTAATGTAGTGATCTTGTCATATACCAGAAGTTCATCTGGGTTTGGGCTATGTTGATCAGTGGGTAGGAAACCTCAGTGGAGTTTCAGGAAGTCATATTAATGATTTAGAGTCTATTTGTGCCGCGGAATTTGCTRAGGTTGCAGCACTGTTCATTACTTTCAGAAAGAAGGGATAACATTTTAACACTGCTCCTGAAAAAAGGATATAGAACTGTCAGCCTCTAACTACRATCATTCTGTACAATGAGAAATAAGTAGAAAAATTAGAAACAACTGTGGACCTTTTTTATGCAATAGGAACTTGTAAAGAGATGTGTTGATGCTTAAAGAAAGTCTTCATTTTGCTCTTAGCACCCACGTTATGCAAAGCCTTTTTCAAGYAGTCAAGTCGCCATGGATGCTAAGTTCATGCTTGGGTACAGTGAGGAATTGTGGGTCCACAACCACTGACTTTATGCTCCAGAATGTCTCTATGGGTATCCCCAAATGATGAATTGGGATGAAGGTTGTCAACACTTCTGAGCATACAGCTGTGGAAAAGGGCGGGAAAATTATTAGTACGCAACTGACTCAGCCAGCATCCTTCTTGGAAGATAATGGACTGAATGAATGTGGCATCCTCTTATCACTATGCCCAGCTAGGTCAACAATCCTGAAATTAAAGTGTCACCCAAGTCAGGTGAGCAAACTTTGTATATAGATAAGAGTTAAAATCAAAGTAGGAGCTCAAATTAATTCCACAGTGATGATCTGTGGAAGTCAAAAAGCACAGATTCTTCTATGGATCAAAGCTAAGTAAYAGTGCAAGAAGAAGATGTATACAAYAAAGCTCTGATATTGCTTGTTAAAATAAAGGAATTGCTTCCTTMCYCAAACCATCCAAAAAAACTCTGTAGTATAGTGTGACCTGTAGTCCCTGCTTCATACTAGCTTAATTGCTTTAGAGGAAAACTTACTTGTCTTCCACTATCTCATGGAAGTGCATATCCAGCTTGGCTGTCATGCACTCAGCTATCATTAACCATCTGCAAAAGACAAGTATTTGGGCTAAGTGGATCAGTCTGGCTCTGTCTGAACCCAGAGAGAAAGAGCTTCCTGAGTGCAGCTCAACTCATTGTGGGACAGATGTCAATGTAAATTGGAGGACTTGTCCTCTGAAAGCACTTAAATCCCTGCTTTGCTTAGAAAAGGGTCTTAAATGATTTTCTTTACTAGAAAGCTAAATTTAATGTAGCTAAAATTAGCTGAAACGAATCCCATGCTAGATGCTTGTTATAGGGCTTGTAATTGGTCTTCTCAGTTCACTGTGTTGGATGCCACAGAGTCCTGTGTTTGYAGTTAGTGTTGTAATTGCAAACTATGGCTACACCAGTAGAGCTGTGAAACTTTAAACCTTTTCTTTAAACCTATTCCTTTAGGAAGAAAGGAATGAAGACAAAAAGGAGGTAGGAAAGAAGGGAGAGAAGAAAGGAAAAGAAAGGAAGGAGGGAACCGAGGAAGGAAGATTCTGATGGCATAATTTTACTTTAAATATTTCCCCATTTTCAGAATGAATAGAAATCCTGTTACTGTAATGTCTCCCCTTCTTCTGCTTCTCTTGCCCTATTTTCCTTTTATTCTAGGAAGAAAAGGYCAGAAAAATGTGTGCTAAATGCGGAATGAAACAAAAAGGTATTACTCCATTTTGTATATATTTTAAATGGCTGTATTTTTGCAGTCTGAATGCAATAAACATTCAGTTGTATTTTTAAAAATCCATGAAAAGAAATTATCATTTTTAAAGCATCCTATTAGTTGGCTGGTGTTTTCAATTACCTTTCCTTTATGACCACTAAAAGCTCAGTCAAGGGCTCACTGATGCTAACAGAAACCTTCCAGGTTGTCACAAAGAAGCTTTTCGACCAAACCCCAAAGGCATTATTTTTATCAGTATTTGTCAAGTTCAGCTCAAAATATTAAAATTAAATGAGAGAACTCCAGCTCTTCAAGGACTAACTTAAATAAATACCAGAAAATTAAACCAAATTCAGTCATGTCTCCAGTAATTCCACTTGAGCCAATGGYATTTCAAAGGCTTCAGATAAAGACAGAAATTGTCCCAGTAACTGTTTTGTAGTTAATTTACACACAGAGTGCATTGACTTCAGTGGAAATTCCACCACGATAACCATGACAGAGCTGGGAATGATTATGTACAGTTAAGATATAAAGACCTAATGAAGCATGTAAGAATCAGTTCAATATGTTGAATATTCTCTCAGGACTGCTGGTTAGATAATAACTTAAGTAGATTAAGAGTTATAAACAGGATTCTTCTTTGTCTCTAGCCTCTAATTAAATAATGTCTAACTACACTAGGAAAGTCATGATCTACAAAGTTAATCAAAAGACAGTTTAAACAGTAAATAAAATTCTATAGATGTTTTTCCACAAAAACATCTGTTCTTTTGTCCTGTGTTTTTCCAGTCTTAACTAGCAGTCTGGTTCAAAAGTATGTGGAGTACCCAACTGTACATTTATTTATGGTCAATAGACAGATGTAGGTATTTCAGATTTGTCAACAGTTACCAGAGAGAATTCATGTTACATAGGTACAACTCAAAACAAACATAGCATTGAGCAAGCTTTAAATGTTCTTACTTTTTTCCCTACCTTTGAAGATTAAAAAAAAAAAAAAAATCAGTTTGCTTTTGGGAACATGAGAAACAGGATGGAAGGTATCATAACCAAAGGTGACCCTGTGTCCCCACATCAAGCTCCAGAGAGTTCTTCAGGATCTGGGGAATCCTTCTGATTATTTTCTGGCTACTTCACCCCGGTTCTGCAGTTTAATAATAGTCCTTGACTTAAATAAGAACCTGGAAATACCTGGAAATAACTGTGTTATTATCAATGAYAGTAGTGAAAATTAATTGCCTCTGGTGGAGCCACCTCAGTGCAAATTAACATGGAATGTTGCTCAGGGTTTAAGATTTTGTTTTATAATCCAAAAAGTACCAAGTGCTCGACAAGATTCAGGAGATGGATGGTCACTGTCTTCCTGTTTCCAGGCACTCACAAGGAGCCTGGCAGCTCTTCCATGCATTAATCCTTCTCGGCAGTCCTAATCCAGAATTTCCGAAGATTTACCGTCATACTGAGATGTGCAATGATTACACAGTTATCTAAATGGAGTACTATCAAATGCAGGGATGTTCAGAGAATTTGCAAACAGCCCCTGTAAGGAGCAAAACAAAATTACTGAAACAGAAAAACCTACCAAATGTAGAAATAAATCATTTCTAATAATCTAAAATGCTATCTAAAAATGCTGAGGCTGACAGTAATAAATACAGTCGCAAGAACTGGGGTGATATACAGCCCATCACAGTAATTCAAAAAAATAGTAAGGAAGAAGCAAGAATCATGACAGATAAGAGAAAGAACAAAACAGAACAAAGTATTGGTAATCCTTGTCAGGGTGAAAAAACGCAGCCTTTTGTGATCTCACTGTCTGGCATTGCTTTCAAGGAAAATTACGTGGTTTGTATCTGTTTGGGGTTTTTTTCCACATTTTGTGCGACCAGTGTTCTGGCCCTCCAGTTCCTGCCTTCYCTACCTAGCTTCTGTTTATGTCATGGTTAAGGGCATCTGAACTACAGAGATTCCAGTGTGGCAGCTCCAAATCAGGAATGGGAGGACTGTAACACTACATCCAAAAAGTAAAACTGCTCTCTTATGCTCACTCGGCATGCTGTCGCTACAGATAGCAGAACTGTGTGCAAAAAACTGCCCAGCAAAGACAGTCTGCGCTGGTGTCAGAACTAAAACTTGCTTGTAATTTGCAAATAAGATGCATAAGATGAAAAGAAATGAAGAGGGAAGCATGACGCCTGGCTTCACCAGCTGAACCTTCTGTGTGTGTGTCCTTCTATCACATCATCGCTGTTTCCCATTCCCACATCATTTCTCAGGATTCTTCAAGACTATTTATACTCACATTGAACACGTTTAACCCTCCCTCTGCACAGATGGGCTGCTGATTCCGGCAGCACTCTAACGAGTGCTATCGCTTGGGAAATGCTTGGAGTCCTACGTTGCATTTCTACAGGGAAAAAAAAAGACGTTATACAATTGTTTTACAGCTGAAATGCACTGCGGACAGCAGGCTCACCATCACTGTGTTAATATCTCATTTAATAGCATTTGGATGGCAGAAGGCTGAAAAGCCATTTGAAGAACATGGATCTGAGCTGGGTGTTAACCTGTGCTGGTCTGGGAACCCTCTCTGAAAGCTGCCCAAACCCACTTCCAGCTCTGCCACTTTAAYGAATTACACTGACAGCTGGCAATAGCTAGAGAAGAGGTGCTGGTGCAGAGGTGGCTGAAATCTCTTATCCGTGGTGTTAGTTTTAACCAGATTTAATAAAATATTAAAGAAAGCAAGTTTGTTGCACTTTGCAACAATCCTGTGACAACTCTGAGCAGATAGTCAGTTAGTGAATTTTTCACCAAACCAAGATCTTTTCTGAAGCACACAAAAAAATGTATATTCATGAAAGTACACATTTTATGAGCACCCTACTTTCATTCCTGCTCAGCAATATCTTCTTCCTGTTCTTCCAGATACTCTCAGGTTATGTCCACCCCAGTTTGTGTATAACCATTTTCTGGTTCAACAAATTTAAGTTGATTTGAAAAGAAGTTTGTGTTACCAAATAGGAATTTCTCATTCCAACACCTCATTTTGTACCAATGGCTACTTTAAACAAAACCTAATGCATTTCCTTACTTTTTCTGGAATGAAGCCAAAAGTAAAGCTCTAATCCTCATTACTTAAACTAGCAGATAATTACCATGTTGGACAAATAAGAATAGCTTTTCTGAAAAGGAGGCTCCTCACACAGGCATTCGCAGCTGTTTTTGCAAGCTCCCTTTTCCTTGCACAACTTGTCTCGTAGCAGTCTTCCAGCTCCCAACAAMAAAACTGTACTGTGCTTTCAGGGCTGAAAATCTGCCTTTCTTTTTTGACTTGTAATTAAGCAGTCGTTTTGTAATTGCCACATGAAAGTAAAGTCATTTTAATGTTGCCTTTTCATTATTAGACTTTTATAACTGCTTTTTACAGCAAATTTCTGATGAGTCCGTTTGTGAKACAGGGGGGCGAAGGGAGGCCACTTGTGAGAGTAAAGGGGTTTTTGGACTTTTTCTAGGACAATCACTATCAGAGTAAGTTCACTGAACAGCGAGAGTGGACACCACCAGTGATGTACTTTTCCCTATAAGTTTTGTTCGTTTTCCAGTGGCATGGTGCCACAGAACAGTTAAAGCAGGATATTTCTGCCTTGCTCTTTCTTCCTTCTAAATCACCTTTTAGTTATTTTTTTTTCATGATTGTTCTCTCCCTATTCTTCATTATTGAATAATAATTGAATTAAATGTACGTGTTGCCCCTTTATCTGCTATAGAAATGCAAGAGGGAAAAAATATATACTTTTCTACAATTTTTTGTCTCATTTTTAATGCAAATTACATCAAAAAGACCTATGATTAACACTGCATTATCTGAACTGAAAGATGTCCAGGATACCATAGGTAATGGGAAAATTCAGGAAATGTAGGTGTCTGTGCTGGTTAACCACAGACCCAGACCAAGTGTAACTTGGCCAGTGCTGACACAGAGTTAAGTTCTTCCTGAGCAAGCTGAAAGCTCATACAGCCCATGTCACAAAATGCCCCTGCTGTATGACTTGGTGTGAACAGGTCCTATAGGTATCTGTAGGTTTGGATGGAGAAATAGCTAGCAGGAATCATCAGGCCAGCAGTAAGAAAAGTATGTGCTGAGAAGGTAAAGCACAGACATGTCCCAAGGACGGGGAGTCTGAGAGTCCTGCTGAATACACAGCATGAGTTCCTGCTCCAAGGGGAACTGCTTACTGGGACAGACCACTGGATCTGAGTAGGAGCACTGAGTAGGAAGTCATATTCCTTCTCATGATGTGGGGAGATGTAGAAGCAGCTCCGCAATGATGGTGTTAGTTCAGAAGGTCTGACRTAGTGGGAAGTACCAAACCCACTTGTCCCTTGCTGATTCCCTGTGGAGCCACCACCATGTCTCTGCTCAGTGTTCACAGATCCTCGACTCTGCACAAAGCCAGTTCAGGTCTTCTGGGATCAGAAGCCCTGGCTGTGCTGAGCACAGAAGTAACTGTACTGCCCCAGGACCTAAGCTGCTCATGGGAGAAGTATACCTTCCTCCACACCTCTGCRCCTGAGTTGATCATCCTTCCACAGCTTACTGCCATGGGCAACTTCAGATTCTCACAATCAAAGTGTTATGATGAATTCACAATCCAGATAAACTGCCTACAAATAATGGAGGATTTGCTCTTAAGCGTAAAACTTTGCTTTAGAACTTCTTTCTTTCAAAACCATATGCTAACWCTAAAAATTAAGCTTGAAACAATCTTATTTTTTACAAAGATATTAGTATTTCTAAGCAATATACTGTGTGGAGTTTATACTCATGAATGGTGACCACAAGAAGTGGGAGTTCATTCTGTTGCCCCTTTTACCCACCATAATCCTATCCTCTTTTTATTAAAAGAGGTGAAATGATGTAAACAGTGGGTACCAGTAAAAAGGGATGCAGGGGAGGGAAAGAAAGGGGAGGGGAGGGGAGGTCTTTCACATGGGAAGTAAGAACTCAATAAAAATATACCAGAAGGAGGAAGAATAAATGTACAGAGGGACAGAAGATTTTTAATATATTATTATGTGAGAATGCACTAATAAGAAAGGCAATGTTACTTTATGACACGTAGAAGGGGGTGGAAGTGTAGAGTAATGTCTTGTTGTTGCATAAATTGTGCATAACAGATTATTTAAGCAGTTATGCATGTGCCTCCTGGACTCCATCTTTTTTCTCAGGGAATAGTACACCTTACACTAAATGGAAAAGAAGAACTTTGCCTTCTTTTCTTTCACTACCAATGCACATTCTTCCTTGAGGAGGAGGGCATCTTCCTTYGGTGAGGGTGACAATGCTGCAGGGCCTTTGAGCAGGTCTGGTGTGGCAAAGCTTGCAGTCCCTTTGCCTTGGCCACTGAGATTGAACGAAACCAACCATGAAAATGGAATCAGATTATCAGAGCAGGTGCCTGGGCTGGACCTTGGTCTCCAATCTGAAAGATACTGGGTTTCAAAGAGTCTGAGCAATTTTAACTTCCACTGACTGTGGTCCTTACCCACTCTGAGGGTGAGTCTTCTTGAAAATCACCGATCATCTAAAGCTAAGAAACCTAAAAACTGCAGGCACTAAAATAAGACACCACTTTCAAAAAACCCAGGCGGTAGGCAAAATAAGTGTGTTGTATAAGCTGGTAGGCATTTAAAGGCTGTGTCAGTGGTACATACTTTAGTAAGTGCATCAAGAATTTCCCTGTATTTTTATTAATTCATTATGTTTGATCAAGTTATATAAACAGGAAATGGCAATAGATTAGCTCCTGGAGAGTCTTTCATATGAGATTATTTTTAATGCTGGAATTCCTGTCAAACTCTTAACTTTTAAAATACTGATAACACAGTATGTACTGTGCACTTTTTTGAACACTTGAGCAATGTATTCCCAGCAACACACTCTGAGCCCTAATAATCAAGATTGCATTCACAGAAGCTTAATTTTCATGCTATTAATCTCTTCAGTGGTAAGAGTAATTATTCAGTATTCACCAAGAAGCAATCCCATAACATGCACAGGGTGCCAGTATGTTAGCATGGTTTGAATGACCACATAGAGAGAAGAAATGCTGCTCTATCACCAGTAAATTATTATGCACGTCCTTAGAAAGACATTGCAATTTATTTCCTGGATCTAAAATTCTCTCTGCTATATGGATCATGTCATCTCTCTTTACCTCAGATGATCTCCACAACTCCTCATCTTCTTCAGTATCACCTTTAAGGTCTATGTGTTCACTCTTTCAAGAGACCTTTCCTCTATGAGCCTCTTTCTACTTCTTGTGTGTATGATGCAGCCCCTTTAAAAGGCAGGGTAGAAATGCAATATTTGAATAAGATAAGAACTACTGAACGCTAAATAATGACTTTTCTTCACGTTGAAGACATTTCAATTTCTAGGAAGGACAGATACATTTTTACTGTGATTTTATCTGAAAAAAACACGTTTTCTCAGCAATTAATACCTTCTATTGAAACAGTTGCAAATACCACCCGTTTTTACTGTATATAGTACATCAGGACCTGGGCCATGTGTCAGGCTTGCAGAAAACCCTGTAATACATTTAATAAAATGCTAGATTTGAAAATATTGCAATATGAAAACAGGTTATACTGCTTTTTGAGAATTTACCTTCTGCTCCTGATAAGCAAGGTGATTGGATATTCTCACCTGGATGTGGGTTCAGCCATTGTAAATTTGAAAATTCAGCTGACACGTGAAGCGTAGGCACCATAACTACAGCCACTCGGTGCTAACTGCCACAGGGATCTTTTCTCTCCTTCTGACATGGGCCCTCAATAGGGAACCCTAGTACCTGCACTCAGCTGCAGAGACTGATTGCTGATCTGATTGCTGTCCCTTGCTCACATGCTTAATGCTTTTAATTCTTCTCATTTGTAATTATTATTCCATCATTTATCTCAATTTATCATCCAGTTGGTCCACTCCTTTTGGCTCTCTCCTTATAAACTTTGACTACTCCTCAGTYGTCTTCTCCATGTGTACCCTCAACTGCTTCTTCATCAGCCTCTTCAATTCTAAGCTTAATGATGCCAGAACTGACAGGTCCCCTCAGGCAAGGGTAATCCCCCATCCAATGAGAATAAACTGGTATATGCAGCATACCTGGAATCTCCTCTTGACTTTTTCAGGGGCACACTGTAATGAATAAGCCTATGAATCACATTTGGAAGATGCCAAATTCCTGCTGTATGAGCATTCTTGAGGGCCTGAGGGTACTATTATACTTGCTTCAGGGTTTATGAAGATGGTAAGGAGCCAGGTTTTGAAAGAGAAATTATTAGCTGCAATGAGCCTGCTGCCTCAGAGATGAATGTGAATGGTCTTGTAGGAGTCAGTACAGCATGCATGTTTTCTGCCTTCCCGACATACTCCAAAATGGAGCCAGACTCAGTGTCTCCCTTACATAACAATGTAGTCTAGGATAATATAGTGTGAAAGGAAGGTTCATGGCATGCTCAGAGGAACCTAACCACCACAGCTGTAAATATTATCTTTGAGTCATACAAGCAAATTCAGTGTAGGTGTATTCCCTGGCTCTGAAGCCAGCATTGTCCTCAGAGAGGCTCAGAGTTATGTTAATTCCAGCAGCTATTACTAAGAAATATTTGTCTGTTTTAAAGAGATCCTGTATGAATGGAAATTATTTGCTTTTGTCTCCAGGAAACATAATTGTTGTTGTTGTTGCATCTTGGTTTTGAGAATTTTTCTTCTCAGYTTATGAAAAACCTAGGTCTCCTATGGCAGGTAGCACCCTGGGCTGTGTGCTGACCTGCTGAGCAGTAAGTGAACATGTCTCCTCATAGTAGCTCTCTCCAAATCTTAGGCCAGATTATCACATGAGAAGGGTGGCTCTTGGTAATCTGCACTGCAATGAAGTTAAGGAAAAAATCTCTTAACACAGTCTCTATTTGCAGAAGACAGTTGCCTCCTCTGTCCCCGATCCAACCTTCAGCTGGCTGTCATCCTGCTTTCCTTAGCTGCAACAAGCAACTTCTGAGCTCTTGAATCCTCCCTTCCTTGTACAGTACCCGCTCATTTATCTCACTCCATCGCCCTGTTGGCCTTCCTCTTTCAGCTCTCTCCATGCAAACTTTGAATCTTCCCTAGGCCACAAAGCAGTTATGCTTTTGCAGAGTGTGTATGCAGCTGTGTTCCTGGTCAGCGCTGAGTTCTGCCTGACAGCTAGCAAGGCCASGGTGAAAGTTAACGTGCAAGCAATGAGGAAACCATTGAGTGTGACCTTGAATCCTAAGCTAAGATGACAGTATAAACACAGTCCCAGTTACTGTTCACATGCTTTCTGCCTATTTGAAACAATCTCTCTCTTTTTCTCTCACTCTCCCCCCCTCACCAAACTTTCATTGCTTCCTCCACCATTCCTCACTCTCCCAGTGTGATTGGAGACCTTTCCAACAACTTGAATAGAGGTATTCAAATGCTACGGTAGCGCCGCTGAAAAGCACCTGGTCCTGAATGGTTTCACATATGTCCATGTCATAATGACACCTGTATTTGGGTGCTCAGAGGCCTCTGAAATCTTTTATTAGCTGGCTGGCAATTCCTTAAAATCATTTCAATGCCATCCTCAGCACTTATATGTGTAAAGGAATTGTGAATTCCTGTTCCCAGGATCATGACAGTACTGAATTGTCCTCCCATCTGAATAAGCAATTAAGCAAATTAAATACCACCAGTTCCCAAAGGTATTGACACAAGTGACCTATGTGGACTCTCCTGTGGCAGAGGCAGAATTAGGACTCAGAAGATGCCTCAAGTTCTGCTTCCCTTACATCTGGAGAGCAGAGGCAACTACTATTATAATAAACAGTTTTTAATCAAATAGTAAGGTTTTTGTGTCCTGCTTATCCTTCACAAAGAGTTACCAAATTTCAACATATTCCCCAGCCACTGCCATCACTCTTCATGCTGATAATTGTTTTAGAGACAGGAAATCTCRTGATTTATTAAATTACTTTTTAATGAACATATAATAGCAACTAATAATAAATGAAGCGAGAGAAGGCAAGAAGGAATCATAAACAGGGCTATCAACTCGGTCTAAAAAGTGCCAATCCCCATGCTAATTTAATCTGAGATTTAAGAATATAGCAGCAACTGCATTATATTAATCTCAATTTTTAATGCTTCAGCATTCATCTAGTATTGGACAGATGGCATCATGACTGAAACATTTTTCCTTGCCCTTTCTCTATATTTCCTCCAGTAATTTACTTTAACATGACCTGGCACTTTTGAAGAAAATAAAAATTATTAACAGCAGCAGCAAACATCTGCAGCAGTTTGCACAGCAGTTCACACAGAAGGGCACAAGAAGGCACCTTTGTTTCCAATCCTAGGAGTGTATGCTTCCTCAGATATGGTCATGTTACACTGCAAAGCATGTTCCCCAGTAGCTGTTGGAGTCACTGCATCAGCTGTGTCAGAGGCTTTGACCCTGACAGACCCTCTGACAGCAGATGCAGCTCTACAGGTCTCAGGCTGCAGGGAGTGCTTGGGGCCTCTCTGCGAGGCCTGGACTGATAGTCAGCTCTGCTGCAGAAGGTGTGGTGTTGTTGATGAGTTGTCATTAGGTAAAGGAGTTACAGGAGGAAGTCAGTAGGCTGCATAGCATTCATGAAGATGAGCAGGAGATAGGCAGGGTATTCTCAGAGACCATAGAGCTCCAGGAGTCCCAACYGCCCATGGCAGTGGAGTTACTGGCTCTGTGCTGTGTGAAATGGTAGATCATAACACTGTAGAAGAAGGCTAGAAACTGGTCACTTCTCATAGGAGGAGAAAGGCCCTTAATCCTGAAGACTTGTAATTGAGGAACAGATTTAGTGTCTTCCAGGCTGAGGAGAAGCTGGGCATGGCTTCCAGGGAAACAGCTGGGCCAACAGACCCTGTGCCTTGCRGGAACAYCTRGAAGAAGTGGTGAGTGATTGTTGTGGGTGACCCCCTGCTGCAGGGAACAGAGGCACCTGTCTGCTTGTCTAGAGAGGTTTGTTGCCTGTCAAGGGCTCGAATATGAGATGTCATAGAAAGACTGCCAGGGCTGGTCCACATGTTGGACTATTACTCTTTGCTGCGCTTCCATGTGGGCACTAATGATACCAAGGGCAAATTGGAAACCATCAAATAGGATTGCAGAGCTCTGGGGATGGTGGTCAAGGGTCTGGGAGCCCAGGTCATTTTCTCCTCAGTCCTGCCAGTAAGGGGTAGGGATAGAATCAGGAGTAGACAGATTTTTCCAAGTTAACAACTGGTTCTGCCACTGGTGTTGGCAAAAGAGTTTTGATTTCTATGACCATGGGACCCTGTTTGAAGATCAGCAACTGATGGGGAGAGATGGGATCCACCTCACTCAGCAGGGCATGTGTGTCTTTGCCAGAAGGTTGGCCAACTTGGTAAGGAGAGCTTTAATCTAGGAAAGATGGGGTAAAGGGAGCATTATAGAGACAGGKTAGTCAGCAAAGAGCAGCTCAAGTTGGGATTCCTCCAGCACTGCATGCAGCTGGGGAAGTGCACATGTGATATGACTATAGAGGATCGTTTTGCACCCCTCCTGGGAAACCTGCATGCTCAATTACCTCTCTGAAATTACCTCTCTACCTGTACACCAATGCACGCAGCATAGGGAATAAATAGGAAGAATTAGAGAGCTGTGTGCATCACAGGGCCACGATATCATTGTAATTACAGAGAGATGATGGGATGGCTCGCATGACTGGAATGCTGTCATGGATGGCTACCGGCTTTTTAGGAAAGACAGGCCAGAAAGGTGAAGTGCTGGAGTTGCTCTTTATCTGAGACAGCAACTGGAATATACTGAGTTCTGCCTAGGGGTGGAGGAAGAGCAAGATGAGAGCTTATGGATGAGGACTAAAGGGCAGGCTAACATGGATGACACTGTTGTAGGTGTTTACTATAGCTCACCTGATCAAGAAGAGGAAATCAGTGAGGCTTTCTACAGACAGCTGGAACTAGCCTCACAATCACAGGCACTGGTTCTCATGGGGGACTTCAACCACCTGTTGGAAGGACAACATAAGTAGGCACAAACAGTCCAGGATGTTCCTGCAGAGCACTGATGATAGCTTTTTGACTCAAGTGGTAGAGGAGTCAATGAGGAGAGGTGTGCTGCTGGACCTTGTACTAACAAACAGAAAAGGACTGGTTGGAGATGTGAAGGCTGGGGGCCACCTTGGCTGCAGTGACCATGAGGTGGTGGAGTACAGGATCCTGTGTGGAGGAAGCAGGGCAATAAGTAASCTTGCAACCCTGGACTTCAGGAGAGCAAACTTTGGCCTCTTCCGGGACCTACTTGGAGGAATCTGATGGGCTAGGGCCCTAGAAAGAAGGGTGGTCCAAGAGAGCTGGTTAATATTCAAGTATCGCTTCCTCTATATTCAAGAGTGAGTAAGATGAGTAAGAACTCCAGCAAAGGGGGCAGGAGGTCTGCACGGATAAGCAAGGAGCTCCTGGCAAAACTCAAAYAGAAGAAAATACACAGAATGTGGAAGAAGGGACAGACCACTTGGGAGGAATATAGGAACGCGGTCAGAGTATACAGTGACATGATGAGGAAGGCTAAGGCCCAGTTGGAATCAAATCTGGCAAGGGATGTCAAGGACAACAAGAAGGGCTCTTCAAATACATCAGTAGCAAAAGGAAGACTAGGGAAAATATGGGCCCACTTCTGTATGGGGCGGGTGCCCTGGTGATGAAGGATACAGAGAAGGCAGAGCTACTGAATGCCTTCTTTGCTTCAGTCTTCACTGCTAAGGGCAGCCCTCAAGAATCCCAGGCCCTGGAGACAAGAGAAGAAGTCTGGAGAAAGCAAGACTTTCCCTGGATGAGGAGGATTGGTTAGAGATCATTAAGGCAAATCTGAACTCCGCAAATCCATGGGCCCCAACAGGATGCACCCACAAGTGCTAAGGGAAGTGGTAGATGTTATTGCCAGGCCACTCTCTATCATCTTTGAAAGGTCAGGGAGAACAGGAGAGGTGCCTGAGGACTGGAAGAAAGCCAATGTCACTCYGGGCTTCAAAAGGGGCAAAAAAGAGGACCCAGGAAACTACAGACCAGTCAGCCTCACCTCCATCCCTGGAAAGGTGATGAAACAGCTCATTCTGGATCTCATYTCTAAGCATGGAGGAAAAGAAGGTGGACAGGAGTAGTCGGCAGGGATTCACCAAGGGGGAAATCATGCTTAGCTAGTCTGATAGCCTTCTATGATGGAGTGACTGTCTGGGTAGATGAGGGCAGAGCAGTGGATGTTGTGTACCTTGACTTCAGCAAGGCTTTTGACACTGTCTCCCATAACTTCCTCCTAGGCAAGCTCAGGRAGTGTGGGTTAGAAGAGTGTGTAGTGGATTGAGAACTGGCTGAAAGGCAGAGCTCAGAGGGTTGTGATCACCAGCACAGAGTCTAGGTGGAGGTCTGTGGCAAGCAGTGTCCCTCAGAGGTCTGTACTGGGTCCCATCCTGTTTCACTTATTCATCAGTGACCTGGATGAGGGGACAGAGGGCCTCCTCAGCAAGTTTGCTGATGATACCAAGCTGGGAGGAGTGGCTGATACACCTGAGGGTTGTGCTGCCATTCGGAGAGATCTGGACAGGCTGGAGAGCTGGGCRGAGAGGAACCTCATGAGGTTCAACAAGGGCAAGTGCAGTGTCCTGCACTTAGTGAGGAATAACTCCAGGTGCCAGTACAGGCTGGGGACTGGCCTGCTGGAAGGTAGTCTTACAGAGAAGGACCTGGAAGTCCTTGGTGGACAATAAGTTGACCATGAGCCAACAATGTGCCCTTGTGGTCAAGAGGGCCAATGGTMTCCTGGGGTGCAYTRRGRAGASTGTTGCCAGCAGGTCAAAGGAGGTGATCCTGCCCCTCTACTCAGCCCTGGTGAGGCCACACCTGGAGATCTGTGTCCAGTTCTGGGCTCCCCAGGACAAGAGAGACACRGAGCTACTGGAGAGAGACCAGTGCAGGGTTATGAAGACGATTAGAGGACAGGAGCATCTCCCCTATGAGGAATGGTTGTGAGAGCTGGGCCTGTTTAGCCTGGAGAAGAGAAAACTGAGGGGGGGATCTTATCAATGTCTACAAATAGCTTAAGGGAGAGTGTCAGGATGATAGGGCCAGACTCTTTTCAGTGGTGTCCAGTGACAGCAGAAAAGGCAACAGGACAGGAAGTTCCACCTGAATATGAGGAAAAATTTCTTTCCTGTGAGGGTGACAGACCACTGGACCAGGTTGCCCAGAGAGATCGTGGAGTCTCCTTCTCTGGAGATATTCAGAACCCACCTGGACACAATCCTGTGCAACATGCTTGAGTTGTCCCCACTTGAGCAGGGGGGTTGGACTAGATGAAGGAGGTCCAGGGGTCTCTAAGAACCTCAAACATTCTATGATTTGTGATTCTATTAGGACTGTAAAATACTGATTTCAATTCATGCTAACACATATGTATTTCCATATAAACTTATTTTCATACAGTTTTAAAATAAGTTACTTTAAAATACCTAGTTCTCATAGAAAACTTTCAGCTTCTCATCACAGTTCCCCTGGTGTTCATGCCAGATTACATGTCATACTCAATGGATCAGTCAGACATGGCATACCATGGGATAAATAAACTGACCAGTAGAGAATGAGAGACCAATGAGCAAGACAATCAGAAATTGCATCAAGTCCCCAACTGCAAATCTGAGTTTTGAATTTCAGATAATATTTGTGTTTAAGGTCAAAACTTTTGTTTTCACCTTTTACCCAAACACTCATATTTTCCAGGCACTCCTTGTTCCATCTTTGATATTCCAATTCTTGTTACCGATATCTCCTAAAGGCTGCATGATTTCTTTCTATTTTCAACTTTCATTAATTGTATAAGAAATATTGCAATGTTTCTAGACACTCTATGACAGATATGGATTATATTAGTTAGCCTTTTAGTGGTTCAATAATTTAATTGGCTTACAATTCTTTTTCTTTATACAACCTGGCCACCTGTAACAAAGAGGAATTATACCCAACCATTCAAAATATAGTATGTTTTAGCATTTGGATTAGGATAATGTACTGCTCTTTTTATAAGCTACAGAATACAGAAAAAACATGCTCTAAGTGTTCTGTGGTTTAGTGGGTATATGAAAGAACTATAATTAATCCTTGTTCTGGTAAAGTCCAAGAGTATCAGAAAAAAACAACTCTATGTGGTATCAGCCAAGGTAGGTGGCCTGTTGGATCAAGAGTGAGAAATGAATGCTTTTTTGAGAAGGAAGTGGAGACACAGGAAGGCATCAATATTCAGGAATCTATCTGGAGAAGGAGCAAAGAAGCTGGTATGTCAGAGGATGCAGTGAAGGGGAAAAAAGAGTCAGGAAAGAATATTAAGATGAGGAGACAGGCAAAGATTTATAAACTGGGACACCTGTAAAGTTTATGTAAGTGATTCTCAGGTTTCAGTTGCTGGAAAACCTTACCTGCAGCAAACAGAACTCCCAGGAGTCTGCAAAGTCAAGTATTCAGTATGGAAACTGAGACACATAAGAATGTAACTTCAGAATGCAACTTGGTCAGACCAAAGATCCCATCAGCACAGTAACCTGCATCTGACAGTGATTAATAGCAGTTCCTTAGAGAAAAAGCAGAAGAAYGAAAAAAGGTATGAAGTGACCCCTATGTATGATGTACTTCCTGCAAACAGTTGTAAGGGCTTCCTGGGACAGGGGAACATTACAACCACAAACAGATCTGTATCTAATTCCCTTGTTAAATATATTGTATTTTGCTATCCATGACAACAATTTCAATTTTCTTTTCTGAATTTCAAAAGTAGATATTTCTTTTTACATTTTATTATCTTCTGCCTAAAAATCTCAAGGGGAGCAGCCTCTACCCTTCACTAGAACTGACTTCTTCCATCTTACCCTAAGGAGCAAACTTACCACAAATCAAGACTTGGATGAAGGGAGACTTCCAGAGCACTCCCACTGTAAGGAGGGTTCGTTTTGGCACCCTTCCTGTGCCTAATGATACAGAACTTGAGTCTGGCCATGTTACATTCTGCTCCTCTGGATTTATGTCTGACTCACTTCTCTACATAAGTCAGCACATCTTCTGAAAAGCATCCACATGCCAAGTGACCCCCTCCTCTATCCCTATACGACAGACAGAACGTCGTAGTGACTGAATTTCATGCTGAGCTATGAAGAGCCAGGTGCTGGCAATTTGGCTTCATAGAAGGAAATGAACACATAGGTTTATCTTTTTAATAAATCTTCATATATTTTGAAGGTCATCCCTACTACAGAAATAGCTGCGGTGAATCCAGAATGGAGGTATGCAGAGAGAGAAAACAATCCTTTATGATTAAGTATACTTTTCCTGAGAAAACAGGCAATTAAGCTGGTGAACCCATTTATGTGTATATACATATACATACTGCAGGTATACCTGGAATTAGAATGTCCCAGATCCTCCACTTTTAACCGCCATCCTCGCAGTCAAAGGACTTGGAAAGATTTGGCACCTGGATGAATTCAGTCTTCCTTCACTGGTGCCAGTAGAGCAGTGTGTGATCAATGCAACTCTAAAAAGACAGCTTTGACTACGAAGCACTGGTATGGGTGAAAAGCTGAGGGGAGAGTCAAGCAAAAACTGAATCATGAGCATCAAGTTAATTATAACTTTCTGCTAAAGTACCTCCACTGCTGTCTTCCTACAGGACACCAGAGACCTTTCAATATAAGCTGGTCATTCAGAGTCAATGATCAAACATCCAGCAGTTGGAAATAATTCTAAAACTGTATTTTTTCTTCTGATTCAAGTATTTTTCCACAGTTTCAGTTATCCATTTTAACATGTCAGCAAGCCTGACTCGTTTTATGACCAAACTTCATCATCTGCTTCAATCAGTGCTTTTAAGACATTGTAGCTCCCTGGGGACAGTCTCCCAGGATTTCTAAATAGATAGGCTAATTTCCAGTAGTGCCAAAGAGGCATTCCAAGGAACATGTTCCTCTCTATTTTTTACCACTCCAATGAAAAAAATTTATCTTTTTTTTCTGCACTGAGCTTGAGGCTGTTAGACCTCTGAATACTACATCAACCAGCATGACTTTAACACCTCATGGTGAGTCATTTATGCCTGAGTGACTGTTCAAAGCAAACAGTGCTTTAACTGAGTGGTGCCCAATCTCCCCACTAAGGCAGGCCACAGGGCCTAATCTGCGGCCTCTGCAGGCCACTCGGGTGTATGCACACACATACAGCTGCACAGCAAATTCAGCCTGTCTCAAATGAGCTGTAGTAACTGTACTTGCGTGGTTAAGCCGTGTTGCCCATCACAACGCAAGTCTTCTTCCTGCCACGAGAAGAGCATTTCATCCTGCCGTGGCTCACAGCTGTCACACCTTTTGGTTTAACTACAGTACGTATCTCCGTTCACACCAGCATGAGAACAGGGACTTGCTGAACGAAAAACAAGATCCTGTTCTTGTAGAATTAGCTTTCTGAGCACAGCTATATCTCCCCTACTGTACTGAGATCCATCATATCCCACCTAGCAAAAGACCTGCAAATCCATAGGCTGTCTTCCTGTCACAAGTCAGGAATGCATTGGGATACATGCAGGAGTAAATATTTTTAATTGTTTGTGTACCAACAACAACCAAAATATGCCTGGATCCTGAGCTGACTGAGCATCTGCAAGCCCCATAGACTTCAACTCTCATTGCTCATTTTTCCTCAGAAATTTGGTTTTACCGTGTGTCTGTACACAATTAAACACTACTGATTTCAAATACCACAGTATAACAATCACTGACCCACGCTAGATTCCTTTTGTAGTAACCACCCTCAAATTTGAAGAGTATTCTGAAAAATCGTTACCTAAGCAATTCAACAATCTTTACAAATACAGTGAGAGGAAAATGAAGTGACATGTTCAAGCAAGGGAGAATTTCCTTTTCAATAATTCCAGGAAAAGCTTTCTTATGTCAGGGATTATAATAGGAATAGGAAATGGTATAGACTTAACCCATTTTCATTACAGTCTTAAGACTACAATTTTGTGGTTGTAATCTAATGTCATGCCTTTGCTATTAGTAGATTTTCTCCAGAGTCCAGACAGAAGTAGATGTGTTCAGAGAGACCTCAAGAATATCCTGTTTTTCTGGCACCAATTTAAAACACAATTCTCTTTAGATTGATACCTCTTTTTTATTCTTGCTTTTTTTTCTAGAATTAAGTATACTTTACCTTCAGAAAAATGCTGTTACTTTTGTTTTAAATGACACAGAAATGCCCTTTGGATCCTATTGCAAGAACCARCATCTTGTCATTTGTACATTTTGTGATATGATCATCATCTACCTATAAGACTGATATTCAGATTTAACAGAAAGGAAAGGAAGAATGCTCCTCCTGGAGCAGGTTCATATCTACCTTATTCTTCATAGCAAAAATCATCAGCAAAAATCCCAGTGATTCCAGTGGGAGCAGGACTGGTTGATTAGAACATCAGCTTTTGGGCAGGGAATAGGTCTTTCTCTGTTTTCCGAATGGTGCCAAACACAATAGTAGTGCCATATAAACACTGAGCACTAATAGCAATGATGAAACCACATGTAAGTGTTGTAGCTTTTATTTGGTATATTTAATAAAACACCGTATTTCCACAAATTTAAGGCTGCCTCCACAACAACCCAAAACAAGGATGCAGCTCCACCTCAGAGGGGGCTCTAGAAGGTTAATCCGCATGAAGAAGGCACGGTGCCTCCCGTGAATCCTCCATGCACAGAGGAGTATGCTGACTGTTCCCCATCATTTGGCATACCTTCTGCTTTCCCCTCCACATCCAGCCCTCTGCTGCGTGGAACTGAAGGGAAGTCCCTGCTCTCTGCCCTCTCCCTTCATTTCTACCCCGGGTGATAGAGAGGTCTGACAGAGTTGAGACTCAAATAATACTTGCACCGCATATATATACATATACAGCCTCATCTTCCTCTTGCTCCCAAGGAGCTTTTCAAATTAGGTGGGCTATGTACCTGTTCAGTGCCCAGGCAGAATTTTGCCCCTGGCTGGTGTTTGTCTGGGTAGGATTTTGTATTGGGTTTGCATTTTTCTTTTCAAGACAGTAGCAGATGGCAAGCCAGTCTGAGTTCATCTGGCAATTCCTCTGCTCCTGAACTGCCTTCACGGACCACTCCATAGCCACAGTATGGRGCAGTTTCAGAGCTTTCTGCTGCATAATTGTCATAGCTATTCAGAATCATAAAGTGAGATACCGACAACAGCAAGTTATTTTAAGTTCTGGGCTTATTTCTATCCAAGGTTTTCTTCTACATTCAATTTCTTCCTAAGCTGTGAACCATTCAAACTGTACTTTTCATATAGCTGAAAGCAGATTTGATTAATATGATTTCTTTGTGAAAATCTGAGAAGATTAAGGAGCGGTGATATAGAGAACATATGCCCTTTCTCAACATGACATTCTCTAACATTATACAGAGGTCTGCAGATCCTTCCAGTCATTATATTGTTCCCACTAGTGGTATCTAAGGGGAGAAAAAACTATCATCAGGGAAGAATTTCATTTTTTCATATTATAGTTTCAATCTCATGTGCAGGTCAACAAATCTGCAGCTGTGTATCGATTTCATTCTGTAACTAGGCAGGAAAGGCCACATTTCAAGGGAGCATTTGCAGATTGTTTTTCTTTGTGTTACAGGGTCTTTTTGTGATGGTCCCTTAGAAAAAAATTAAGATTGGACAGATGACTCTATGCTCAGTGAAGCAAAATGCCCAATAAATACATTTACAGGCACATCAGTTCTGTTCTTTCTCTATATATCCCAGAGTGTTACTAACCACGGAAACATTTTCCAAAATCAGTGGGGGGAAAAAAATCAGTCCAGTATTGATTGAATATGGTTTTTCATGTGTCTCATGACCTTTTCCATCATAGATAATTAGAAAAGGAAAGGTCTTTGCTGCATGCTCACAGTACCCTCCAGCATACAGATACAAGGTTTGGCTCAGTGCTAAGATACAAGGAAGGCACACATTCACTGACTGTAGGATATGGCAGTGCTTGTGTTTGGACCCTCAAAACAGGAAATATAGACCATGCCAGGACACTCAGGCTGATGCAATATAGTGTCAGTTGATCTCTTGTTATTTAAAAGCTCTCCTACCTGTTTTGATGTAATACTTCCTGTTGATTACACATCGTACAGGCTGTGTATGGTTTGCCACCATGTACAGCAAACTTGTGAACTGTATGATATGAACTTCATTACTTTCTGCTGCAAGGATGTTTCTRTGTCAAATAGCGCATGTGATTTGCTAACCGCAGGTTAAGGAGCTGATTATTACGCCTATTTCTACAAGCGCTTTTCTGAGTCCCGTGTGGGAAGTCAAGCTGCTGTCTGTGAAATTCTGAAACCTTGGTGAGCCATACTGACCACGGGCTCTGGGCAGGGTTACGGCAACAGCCTTTCTGATTTTGACACCTACACCCTTTTTGCTTTCAGCTTGATTTAGAAGCTGTGCCTGAATGCCACTGTGAACTGACCCTGACCCCATATATGCTTAAGGAATTGTTCCACAGCCTCATTTCTCAATGTGAAAAGCAGAGATGTTGGTTGTGGAATCACCATAGAAAAGTTAAACATATTTCACTTTCAGATACAGCTCTATTTCCACTTCAATGTGAAAATATTCTAGCAAATCACTGGAGAAATTTTTACTGAAAATCAGTGCTTTGGACTGGAAGCCCAAAAGCCCATATTTTTTCCAGGATGGAGCAGAGTTGTATTTCAGCAAAATGTGTTTGCTGACCCAAAAATTGTAGCTTAGTTTGTACAAAATTGCTTAGATTGATTAGAAAGACAGGTAATAAATAGATCTTCAGTATTTAGGAAGCTGGTTTAGTTCAGATGGTAGGTAACTGTCCCCTTCTCATGGTTGGTAGGTGGTCTCAAGGGGGTTTCCAAGAGACAGCTGTCCATACTACATAAAATACGACTGAAACTGGCACAGACCAAGATCAGAAGCCATTGCAGAATCCAGCCAGTGGATGGCTGAAGAGACTGTGCTAATCTTTGAGACTGTCATCTCCTTTGGAAAGCTTTTCCAATAGCCTGTGTGAATCCATGGACTATAGGAGCACGATATCTGACTGCCAATCCTGTGCCTTTCAAAATCATACACACAAATAAATTTTAGAAACAGCTAATATTYCTACCTAGTTTGACAAACCTAAGCAAATCTTGGGGGAATCTGATGAGCTAGTTAAGTATCTTGCAACTTTCTCTAATCAGGGGTATGAACAAAAATTTCAGTCGTGAAATTTAAATTCCTGCCAGCCATTCAGATCACTTCATCTCACTGATGTACAGTTTGGTTTCTGGATTTTAAGCAGGCCCTGTTTCTGTTCTAAGAGAACAGCATTACTCAGTAAGCACAAGTATGAGCACAAGTATGCAATTACTCTGGTTGTTTACCAATGCAGTGTAATTTCTTTTGGTGCTCTTATAAACTACTCCTTCAAAAAGCTGGGAACTGAAACAACATTTCACAACAGAGTATATATAGGTAGTACTCTAGATAAAGCTTTTCAGATTGTTTTGACCAGAAATATATCTAGATAATARAAGAATAATATAGGTGTCAGTCTGTCAGCAAAGTGAGAGTAACTAGAGAGAATGTTTCTTCAGTATGTGGATGGACCATGCATGAATGATGATTTGCTGTGCCTGTCACAATAAAAACATGCACACACACACACACAAAAAGAAAAGTCTAAATTACTGTTGTTTGGAAAACTCTAGTCTTTTATAAGGAGAAAAAAAATAAAAAGGATGATGATTTGCCTCCAAAAGACATGATACAGTGCCACCTTCTGGCTAAAATGCAAGGAAAAATACACCAGCTTTGTACTGAACATTTTTATCTGTTCTCACATTGGCTTACATGGTCATTTTGAGCAATGTTTCACGATAGCCACACAGCTGATCGCTTGGGCTGGTTCCTTCAGCAGATCRGAGTATCCCAGCTGCTGGAGCTGCTGGAGTAGAGTGCAGGCTGGACTAAAGGCATAACCTGGCTACTGAAAGTGCAGTTTGGCTTTGCCCCTTCAGATGAGAAGAATACCTCTATTTCACACTCTGGTAATGGGCTTTGGCCTCCAGTTTTAACACACTCACTTTTCATAGACCAACTAAATTTTCTATAACATTTCCTTGTTCACAGSTTTAATAACTTTGGCAAAAGAGTGTTTTAAAAAATAGGCCTTTGTGAATTTCCTCCTGAGAGCCACATGTGTTATTGGAGTTATATAGCTACAAACCAAACTTTGCACAGAGACATTTTCATAGCAGCTTGGAGATAAGAAAGATTTAAATATTTTCCAGTTTAACCAAAAAAAAAGGGGGGGAATTTATCTTAAGAAAGCAAGTATATCTTTTAAGATACATTGAATACTTCACTTCTCTAGTCTTTTGGAATTGCCAGGTGCCAAGGCAAAGATAGCACCACAGATTATCAAAACTAAGAGTTGGAAGAGACCCTCAGATCTCTTCCCCTCCAAGATACCTTCCGGGACTGCTTTGACAAAATTGAGGAAATTTTTTTCAATCCAGTAGCAGAGTTTGGCCATCCCCTGCCACTTCTGAAGAAACTCTAGGACTCACTTGAAAATATCAAAGCTCTCCCTAAAACCTACAGCTATCCCAGGATCATTTATAAGGAGGGCACACTACTGTGTCAGCATAGTATCTCAGCTGCTTCAGTATCTTCACTTCCAAGCTGCATGGTCCCATAAACCGCATGCACTGTGGTTTCCAGAAGTCCTCTCAAAGGTGTCAGCAGATGGGAAACCATCAAGGGGACTTGAGCCTGGAGCTTGGAGTTGGTGCTGTTTTCCCAGGGAACCTCCACAGAGCACAGGGGAAATGCCCTCTATCTGAGACGAACCTCTACTTCTGACTCCCCAGCTCATTCAGAGTCCCACTCGCCTAGACTGCATTTTCCATCAGCACCACCTGGAGGGGAAGGGAGGGAGAAGAGTGCCAGGGAGGCAATGGACACTGCTTCAGAGAAGCATAGAGAAGCTACATGAACATAAAGTCATGAGCTGGCCCACAATTATTGCAGCACACTTCTGAAGCTTTAGATTTTCAAATATCAGAATTGCCCCTGAGGGGTAAGAAATTCTGGAAAAAGAATCTGAAATCTGTACTTGATACGAGAATAAAACTGAGCAATGGAGAGAAATATTGTATTGCAAAACTACAGCAATGTAGGAACTGTAACAATTACTGGATATTTATTCAACTGATTTTCCTCGAGGAATTTTTATGAGGATTTCACACTCCATTACCACATGCTTTAGATTCTGTCAGTAAAAATGTTAAATACTTCTGTTAAAGTAATGTGACACTGCTTTTGCTGCACTACTCCTTGCAGGGGAATGATATTTTAGCAAGACTGAGAGCATGACCACTTTTTTTCAGATGTCCTGGGAATGTTTTCAATTACCTTATGTTGTGGCTGAATCCCTCAGTATGTCATTGAACCCAGAAAAAAATGACAATGCCAGCACCATAGTAGACTGACTGTGGAAATTCCTTCAGCTTTGCATGTGTAAGTGTCCCTGTGCTCTCCATGTAACTGGCAACAGTACTGTGTGTAATGGACAAGGAATGCTTATGTTGGGATTAAAAGTAGCAAAATCCATCAATTTTAAACAAAAAGTTCCAAGGTTAAACTAATTTATGTGCAGTTAYGGCCAGCACATGTGATTGATTGTTATGACTGTAGAAAAATTAAGCTTTTGGTTTCCAATCCTTGGATTTATCCTTATGTATAAGGCAGGGGGATCTAAATAAGAGAAGGATATATTAGGAACTCAGAAACACAGTTTAYGCTCTTGACTCAGCCACTGATTTACAACGTGATCTTCACTGCCTTCATTTTTCTAGGCCTTTCTTCCACTCTTTTTTTGCAGATTGTAAGTAACATTTTCATAAAAGATTGTCTCCAGCTACGTTTCTTGTATGCCTAGCTTAATGAGGTGCCAAATCCATTGAAGCCTCTAAGCTTAACTATACTATACATAACATTAATAACCCATAATGCACCAAAATCATCCTTCACAAACTGAAAATTAGAGTTTACTATTCCAGATTACCATTACTTTCCTATGCTTCTGACACCAGCTGCTCTGCAGTTGTTCACAGAAGTGTCCCAGAAGTTTCAGACAAAATGGCAGTGTTAAAAACACAAAATGTCAAAGTATCTTTGAGGTAATTTGCACTAAATCATTCATTGCTGTGGTCATTTAAGTATTTCCACGTATATGGCATCATCTGCTACTTCTCTTTGGATGTTTAACATACATAGACACAAAAAATAGTAAAGCTGTGTGATCTCCTTGAATAAAACAATATACATATAGTTTTAAGTAATTAGTGTTTCCATAGATGCTTATGCCAGGCCACTGCAATGGCCTGAAGGGCCATTTCAAGGGCTGAAAGGGAAATTGGAAGCCAAAATACAATGACCAGCAGTGAAGCAATTAAAAAATGTAAAGACAAAAAAGAGCAAAAGATGTCAAAGCAGATGACTAAATACGGTAATACATATTTTGAAATAGCTATGARTGGATCTAAGCTAAGTTTAAACTTTGTGGTGTAAACTCTAATGAGTTTACACGAAACCAAGCTCTACGCATCTCTGTCTGAAGCTCTGCTGCCTGTCTGGGCCCCCTCGGCACCCTGAAGAAGGTTGATAAGCCCTAAAACTAAATTTGTGTGGAGTGAAGACCTAATGCAAGGTAGCACAGAAAGTGGCATAGGATTGGGGCCTTCAACTATAAATTGCATAAGACGGGTAAAGATTGCGGCTTCTTTCCTTCAGGAGGTAGCTGCTACTGTGTGGGCACAATAAAATGGCAGTTACTAGAAACGGTTTTAGGGGTTGGCAGTTGGGAAAAGTACCTACAGCTTTAACCAGAGAGAGAATAAATGTTATTTTCCTGTGCATGGTGTGGTGGGGGGCAAAGGTATCAATCCTCTCTGTAGCTCTGATCACGAAGACTGCATCTATGTGGGTAAACAAGCAGGGCGAGCTGCTGGCTGAAGCACTGCCCTGGCCACTGAGTGGGCGCAAAAGCATGCTCCAAGGGGTTCTCTGGGAGTGAAAACCATCTCTAACTAGCAATTGCAACAAAACAGGAGTCAACCAGCACAGTATCTGGCTTACAGCCGTGACTGACAACTGCTGCTCCAGAGGAAGGTGAAAAAGAGGACTCAGCTTGGCCAGAAGTACCATGCACTGCATGGGGGAGAGGAAGTCCTTGCTAGTGAGGACTGACGCTTGTGACACCTCAGGTGCTTCTCGAGGATCCAGCTAGGAGAAAAGCAATGACAGCTCTGTTCACGGAGATTCACTCTGTCGCGGGGGAGCAGCACTCTCCTCCGTGGTCCCTTGCAGCTCCCCCTCCACTCAACTTGCAAATAATTATGTGGGGAGCTCACTCCTCCACATGGCCAAGTGAGATTAGAGRCAGCGCTTTGTTTGTGCAGTCCTTTTGGCAAGCACTCACTGAAGTGAACRATTACACAAAAAGTCAGTTATTCTTCTCTTAAAATAAACTGTCTTTTTTTTAAAAAAAGGGAATCAACAAAGCAAATTTTCATGCAAAAAATCATTAAACAAATTTTAGTTTAAAAGAATTTATCAGCACCGAAGGACTCAAAGAAAAAGAGGAATTAGGGAATCCATAACCAGTTGAAAAAAAGAAGAGATGAGAAAAAAACTCATTTCTTCTAAATGTTTTTCTTAAGCTAAGGAAGTCAAAACGATCATGAAGAAGAAAGCAAAAATGTGGCTTCTGCATCAATCAGTATTAAGCACTTAAAACAAGAAGCTTCAATAACTGTGCAAATTTGAATTTTTGAACTTCTTCTTTCTATCCTTTTTCATTGTTATTCACAGGGGACTTACCATTATTTGGAAACAAAGATAAAAAACAGTATTTACTGTTGCTGGAAAATGCAGCTATAATTTGTTAATGAATGCATTCAATTTAGTGTAAACCACCATGTAAAACTTTCATAATACAACCCAGACCAGAGCTGGACAGCAAGGAATATTTTTGTTCAGTCAGAAAAAGAAAATGGAAAAGAAAATATAATCAGCTGAGTTTTAAAGAGAAGAAATAATTTATGGTTTTGGAAAAAAATAGAGAATTTCTTTTTAAGATCAAGCTAATCTACAATGTTCTTTTGCTTTCATTTTAAAACTTTTTCCTTTATAGTGGGCTTAAACACTAAGCAAGTTTATTTTGAAAATGTCGGGAATAATACTTCAGCATTTCTGAAATGAACCATTTATTTCAGAAAATACAGAAATTAAATGCTTTTCAATAGATTTTCTGTTTCATTCTTTCTTCAGCTGAATGTACCTGCAGATTTGATTTGTATTTGCAAAGTTTCAGTTCCTAAAATTTTTATTTCATACTATTTCTCTAAAACATTTCATACATTTTCATTAAAAAACAAGAGATACTTCCCTTGTTCAGAGCTTGATTCTGCACCTGAAGACTCAGACCATACTTTGAAAATTATTGTTTATTTGGTTCAGCTTGACTTTGCTTGCTTAAGTAAAAGGAGGACAAGTTCAAGTAAATCCTGGAGTGACTTACATGCTTGGCTGGAAACCTCTGTCTCTCTGAGAGGGGCTTCCTGCTGATTTCTAAAACTTCTCAGAATGTGAGAACAACTCAACTGGTCAGACCAAAGGAGAAAGTGCCTCAGGTGGAGGAACAGCTCGTTCAGAGCTTATTGTAGCATAGGTAAAACTCAAATTTCAGGATTCAGATCTGGGCTATACTCATCATGAGTGGTCCGGGAAGAATAAATTAGCCCTTAGATCTGCTGGAAATGTGAGTACAGAAAATAGGGGAAAGACTGCTGCTGGAAGTGGACATCTCCTCTCTCTCTCCAGCACTAGCAATTGCTCCTCAGCAGAAGCAAACACGAATTTCCAAGCCATGGCAGAGGGAAAGTAGGCATAGAGATATAAGGATGATGATATGAAGTCAGACCAAAGGACCGTTCAGTTCAGTATCCTAGTAGTGACTAGTGAGGCTAGGGGAGCTTACAAATGAAGGCACCGACACCAACACCAACATGCTCCACTGGCTCCTGGCACTCCACAAGTTCCAGGGTTTCTTGAGCCAGGAACAGTAACTTCGTGTTTTACAGCCTGTAATGGATTTTTCTTCTCTGGATTTTTCTAATCCCTTTTGAACACATGTAAACTTCTGGCATCCTTAGTATCTGGTGCTAATGTCATTGACAATTTAACTAGCCCTTTTCTGGAAAAAGTCCTGCTTTAGCTTGTATCAGACCTGCTATTCTGTGCCCCTATTTGTACTGCCTTCCCTGTGCCACTCATGATTTACACATTYCTATGCTCTCCTTCCTCAGTCATCACTTCTCCCATTTAAGTTCCCAAGTCTGTTTAATGAATCCTCGTCTAGATGCTATGTCACCCTTCTTCAGTTTTACTTTATCCTTTTRAGGTGCAAGGGAGAGGACTGCACGCAGTCTTCAAGATAGGTGCACACTACAGATGTATACAGTGGTATATGGAGAGWTTCCATTTTGTTCTCTATTCCTCTCCTTAGCATTCATATCAGACAAATTGTTTTTTCAACTGCTGAYGAGTATTCAGTTGATGCTTTCATAGAACTATTTGTTATAATTTCAAGCCCACTTGCTTGGACAAGATAGCTAGTTCAGAGTCTCATAGGCCACTGTGTATGAGAATAAGGACCGTTTTGCCTCATGTGCATCAGTTTACATCTTACAACACTGAATTATATCTGCCATTTAATCATCCAGTCAGTGCCATAAGTTCCATCCACAACTGTTACACTGGCTTTTATTTTTACTACCCTGAATAGCTGGTACCGTTAGAAAACTGTGTCACCTCATTTTCTTCAGTCCTTTTACTAGATCATTTACACATGTTCAAAAGCACAGAGCTCAGCACAGATCTCTGTGCTTTTGCATTAGGAAACTTCCAGTTTGGAAGGCTAGTCAGTCCCCCTTATGGTTTCTTTTCTAAATCTTAGCCTGTTGTTTAAACATGTTAGGACCTTTTATGTTATGGCAACTTAGTTTCCTTAAGAACCTTTGATGAGAACCTCCTCAAAATCCTTCTGGAAAATCTCGCAGAATGTAGCAACAGGATTTTCCTGCTCAGTGCTCATTGATCCTGCTCATTGATTCCTTCAAAAATTCTAACATTTTTAAGAACAATTTCTTGTATAAACACGTTATTCATCTCTTACCAAGTAAATCATACTTATTTGTGTTCATTAGTTCTATTCCTTATTATAAGTACTATGAATTTGCTATATGCAGGTGTCAGATTTACTGAGGTTTACATTATCTTCAACTCCCCCATTACGGCATTTTTTTAAAAAATGGGTATCACTTCCTTTTCATAGGTAACGGGGAAATGTCAAGTGAAAGATTATACAGCACAATTATTAGTTCACTTATTTTATAGTTAACTTCCCATATAACATTTAAGCGAGCAACATGTGATCTGGGCAATTTGTTATTATTTCTAGTAACAAACCTATTTGTAACCATTGTTATCAGTTTCTTCCAAGACTTCTTTTATCAACACTTGTATTTGTAACAGATATTCTGAGATGTCCCCTGTAAAAAGATTTCAGGAGCAAGAATCCACTTAACCTTCCACAGTGAAGAAGGCTGTAAATAATTCATTTAGTCTTTCTSCTTTTATAGTGGGATCATCCATTCATCTCTGCACTGTCTTATACATTTGAAAAAGCATTTTTGAGATCTTTTGCATAAAATACAAGGACAATACACCCCCTTAATCAAATGAGCTATGGGACTGTCCCAGTTGTATTATTGTTTTAAATTAACACAGGAAAAAAGAGAATGTAATGAAGTATTACTCAGAAAATAATTACTTATTTGTTAATTTCTTAATTTCTAAAAGCAGTATGTACAACCTGATGATTGTGATGATGGTCATCTTGACATCACAGCATTTAAATACAGATTAGATTATCATTAAAGACAGAATTCTTTTGCTAATACTGAATCAGGAAGTGGATATGGATTTCATGGCACTGAAATCTTACCTCTTTCTCCAAGTGACAAAAATCTAGAGAAATATTTTGTCCACATAAAATGTCCATCACCTTATAAACCAATTTATTAAATAAAGCGCAAAGTGTTCTGTGACAATCATATTACAGGCAAAAACATCAATCACTTCTTCCTTTCTTTACCACTTTCTTTTGCATTGTGTATATATATTTACAAATACATAACAGTGATGATTTGACTCTAACATAATGGAAAATATGGATGTTATACTTCTGCTTTTTAGTTATTATTCCAAAGAATTTACCATATGTCCAACAGTTAGACTGAAAAAGCAACCTGGTTGTGTTTGTGTGTTACATAAACATTGTATGTAATATTAAAATAAAAATAATCTGTGTATATGCACATGTAAACATTTGTTATATATTGTTTCATAGCATCACTGAGTAAAACCCTGCTTCAGTAAAATCAGTCATAACATTCCTTTTAATCTGACACCAATAATTCAAGCCTTGAGTGAAAGCTCTTAGGAGTGATTTCTTGTTCTGTGTTTGGCCACTGCATAACCCATGAAGTCCCTGGGTCTGGTCACAAGTTCACATGATAAGGGAGCTAAATATTAATAATCCTTTACATTATGGTCTGTTTTCATTTGCACATAGCAACCACAAAGACTGTAGGGACAGACCAACATGCAGCAAAATATCGAGGGAAGATTTGTGGAGAGCATACAGAGTGCACTCTCCTCATCACCACTTCTCCCTCTTCCTCCTTGGGGGAGATTACTGACATGACTCTCCTTGCTAGTCAGGGGAAGCTCTTCTTTTTATCTTCTTCACTTTCCCCAAGGCATCTGTGAACTGGGAACCACAACCCGGTCCCATTTGTTCTATTTATAAAACATGACAAGTCAGTATAAACATCCTCTGTCCCAAGCAAATTCACTTTATGATTTAGAATGGGGTAAAAATATAGATTAGATACTGCTTTGAAGCTGCCTTATTTAAGTTAAACATTAGCGAAATCACAATCCTTTGTTTGAAGAGGGGGTTGATAAGTAAAGCAACAACGAAYAGCAAAGAGTAGACTCAAACGTGCTATGTCTAAGCATATTTGTTTAAACAAGAGTGCTTCCCAACATCCAGCTCCAAAGGCATTTCCCCTCCTCACTGAGGTTTTCACAGAAAAGAAACTTGGCTGGGCAAGCTGAAATGATAGACTTCCTAATCTAGACGTTTTGGAGACCAAATCTAAGGTGATGAGATTTCTCTCTGCTCCTCCATCGCTTTTCAAGTTGACTATATCAAAATATGGTGCTTTGACACACCTGACGCTGTTGTAGTGGAACGCAATTCCTCTCGATAGCTACAGATTTGGGGGATAAATTCCCTCCATCTGGCTCTCCAAGGTTTCAATGGCCTGTCTCATAAAACACAAATAGTGGTCAGGCCGTGTGGTACAGCTGTCATTCCGCTCCAGAACTCTTTTGCCTTCAATTTTCTAAAGTTAAGGGCAGGCTATGTAAAAGAATCAGGCTCACACAAGAGAAATTGGAGTCATCTGAGATTCACATTAATGTCGYGCAGGTTAGTGCTTTTGAGGGATCTGTGATTAGGCAGTGGCTGAGAGGGACTAGCRATTCAAACCAATATTTCTGCTTAGTGTAATTTAGGGGAGAATTTTTAATACTTAATAGGAACAATCTCCAATTTATTGTGCTCTTTATCATAAAGTTTATGAGTGTTGTATGCCACATTAGAAATAAAAAGTTCCTGTCTTGTTTTCATGAAAAGTACTGGTATACTGCTGTGCTGCTGTTGTTACAGTCTAACTCTGAAGTTTTTTCTCTACTGAGAGTTTTCTTCACACGTATATAATCTTGAAGACATCTCAAGAATGTTTAAGAATTAATTTCTCCTTGAACACACTATTTTTTAAAAGATCATGCTTTGTTTTTGAGAGAAATATGAATTACCTGAGAGAATGGTATTTCCTACACTGTATTAGAATCATAGAATCAGTAAGGTTGGAAGGGACCTCTGGAGATCATCTAGTCCAACCTCCCCGCTCAGCAGGGTCACCTAGAGCATGTTAAGATAGGGCTGCATCCAGGCGGGCCTTGAAGATCTCCAGAGAAGGAGACTCCACAACCTCTCTGGGCAACCTGGTCCAGGGCTCAGTCACTCTCACAGGGAAGAAATTCCCCCTCACAGTCAGGCGGAACTTCCTGTACTTCAATTTCTGCCCATTGCCTCTTGTCCTGTCACACAGGACAACTGAAAACAGTTTGTCCCCRTCCCCTTGACACCCTCCCTTCAGGTACTTGTACACATTGATAAGATCCCCCCTCAGKCTTCTCTTCCCCAGGCTGAAGAGGCCCAGCTCTCGCAGCCGTTCCTCATAGGGCAGGTGCTCAAGCCCTCTGATCGTATTTGTAGCCCTACGCTGGACTCTCTCCAGTAGCTCCATGTCTCTCTTGTCCTGGGGAGCCCAGAACTGGACACAGTACTCGAGATGAGGCCTCCCCAGGGCTGAGTAGCAGGATCACCTCCTTTGACCTGCTGGCAACACTCTTCCTAATGCACCCCAGGAGACCATTGGCCTTCCTGACCACAAGGGCACATTGCTGGCTCATGGTCAACTTGTCATCCACCAGCACTCCCAGGTCCTTCTCTGCAGAGCTGCTCTCCAGCAGGTCAACCCCCAGCTTGTACTGGTGCCTAGGGTTATTTCTCCCTAGGTGCAGGACCCTGCACTTGCCCTTGTTGAACCTCATGAGGTTCCTCTCTGCCCAGCTCTCCAGCCTGTCCAGGTCTCTCTGAAKGGCAGCACAGCCCTCAGGTGYRTCAGCCACTCCTCCCAGCTTGGTATCATCAGCAAACTTGCTGAGGAGGCCCTCTGTCCCCTCATCCAGGTCATTGATGAAAAAGTTGAACAGGATGGGACCCAGTACTGAGYGGTGGGGGATGCCACTAGCCACAGGCCTCCTATTAATTTAGCTTAAAAAATATCACTGTTTTACTTGCATGATTTCGTATTTCTGAAAGTCCTGCACCACACATAGTTTTCTCAAACTATGAAAAAATGCCCTCTCATATCTTTCTTATATCTCCTCACTTTATTACTGTTCTAGGTTGGTTTCAAACTCATTATTATTTTTATGACCACAACACTTATTCACAGTAGTCAAGCATAAGAAGTGCAATGTGAGGCCTTTACTAATCTGTTTCTTATTGTAGTAAATTGTTTGCATTACAGCCAATTCTTGAATCAGGAATCCAGTCTGGTTAGCACTGCATAAGGATTTAATAAGACGCCTTCTCTGAGATTCTTTTGTAACTAACTTGTCTTCATTATTCATTTTTTTAAGCAAAGACTTAAAAATTAATGAGAACCAACTTACAAGTGTATCTTGAATATGCTATTACTGCCCTTACCAGAGCTTGCAGTTTATTTTTGATCAAACTCCATAGAGAGAAGATTCTAATCTAGGTCAGGAATGAAGCTTACTTCTTCGGGGGCAAAAATTTCTCTGGGCAGGAAATGGAGACCCTGGTGTGGCTAAAGAACTTCAGCAGGTGGCTTGGGGTTTTGCAGAAACAAAACATGCATATATTTGWGCTCTGACCTTAATTTCTCTCAGAAATAACAGCATTTCTATTACTGTTAGTGAACACTTCTCACCTGATGCCAGCTTGTCATYGTATAAACCAACTTGAGAAGTCAAGCAGTGCACATAAAAAACTCTAGCTTTTGCTTTAGATTTCTGATAACTCTGAAATTAATATAAAGCAACTGATAGAAATAGTAATCTCTATTTTGCAAAAACAGAACACAAAAGTCTGTTTCAGCAGTTTCTGGAACCAAAGTAACATAGTGCTTTTAAGGGTATATTTGGAAAATCAGCACTCTTTCATTCTATTTACAGTTCTTTCCAGCTGTGCAGTATCCTTAYTTGTGTATACCATTTCAGGGCAGTCAAACTTCCATAGTGATACAACGAAGCCCAAGTTTGCATTGAACTTTATCAATTTGTATAGTCTCACAGACTCAAGTCATTTGGGCCTTTCAAGAAATGGTTTAGTTAAGCCCTCTCTTGGCACGAACAAAGACTCGATAAATGTTTATCTCTTCATACCACACTTCCTCTTAAATTGACTGCCATGTCATCAAAAATGAATAGTAATCCAAACAGATAGAACTCAGAATAGTGAAAATATATCTAAAACGTGCATTTTTTATTAAGAGAATAAGTCTTCATCAATCCCTCTCAGTAGGCCTTTACTTTACAGACACAATTAAGCCCTGCTTCCAAAATATGTTTTCCACATACTTTACWGACCTCCTCAGTGATGCAGGTTTGTTACCCAGCAAATATATGAGTTGTAAATATTCCTCATGAGTACAATGTCCCACAGTGTAAAGAGCTACTCCAGKATTCTTTTTCCCCAACTCTTTTCCAGATCTTACAATGTGTAACAGATGGTCACCGTTATTTCTCTTTTTGGTTTCTGTTCCTTTTATCTTTACCCGAAGTATTTCACCATGACATACTTGCACTGTCAAATTGCACCATGGTGGAGTTATACATGTTTCTAAAATGTAGGATCATCTCTTCAGTTCTTTGTCCTTCCTACCACYTCCATATAAATATGCTCTTTGGTGACATTCCACTTTGTGAATTATCCCCAAAATATCATAGATTCTCATTCTCCTTAAATCACAGTCTCTACGGTATCATTTTCAATTCTACTGCTGTTTTTTCTTATTTCTCATTTATAGTACAACATCTTAATATAAAAATGCTTATAAGACACTGTCTTCTATATCCTCTCTTTATAGGATCATGACTCTTTCCTAGGGAACTTACAGCATCCTCCTTTTTCATAAGAGTTCTTCAAACAGTAAAAAACTGCCTTTCAGTTAATAACATATGTTCTGTTTTTTTAATTAGTAGTATTATGGAAAAAATGTTATGTAATATGATCTCTATTCCTAATGCCTATAACAAAAGCATCAGTTGGCACTCAATTGTTTAAATAATTGGTCTCCATTTGCTCTACTCTACTATTCACTGATGGACAATTTATTGTCGGGCTCATTGTTTAGTCTGGCAAYGATTAATTTCACAAATGCCATCATTATACAAACAGATCTTCCAGTGTAGACAATGATTTTATTGATGTCTTTTCGTAATAATATGAATATAAATAACCTAACGTATTTCAGCACAAATATTTCCTAACAGTTGCAATTATAGTGCAAGTCCATTGATTCTGAGCAATAAAGCAAGCAACATTTTATTCAGATCTTACATTCTTCTGAAGATAAACATATTTATCAATGTTGTTCACATGGTTTGTGTTTGTGGGATGAGGTTAAAGAGATGACAAATTCACTTTGGAAAATAATTTCTTCAGGATGTTTTTCCCTACTTCTGGTCCCAAGAGCTATTTCAATGTGCTTGAAAARATTTCTATATCGGCAACAGGAATGTGAGTTTTAATTTCAACAAAACAGGTATTATAGGAGAAGCTGCCTATGAAAGCAACAAGAAGTCTTTGAGGTTCAAGAGCCCTTTATTATCTTCCTGAGGGGCTTGTTTAGCTCTGGCACAAAAAGTAATTTATACATATCAAGTCTGTGTTATTTTCATAGGAATAATTATTTATTTCTGTTATAGTTTTCCTTCTTTCTCTGCTTTCTCCCTGGTGCAGTTTAACCTCTTTGTAATATATGGTTACAAAACATTGCTTGCAACATTAATTTCAAAGAGGTTTCTCAAGCCGCTTTGAAGGTGGCTTTAGTTCAGTGTATGTGGTATTTCTCCTGTGTTAAGATTTTTTCTAAGTTTAGTTAGCTACATTTTATTTAAGATGAGCAGAACTGCTGRCAGTACAAGAAGCAGAAAAGATAGAGACTCATAAACGTAAAAAAGAATGGATCACATGAGTTAYGGCTTATTGTGAGTTGTATAACACTTTTACTAGAAGTTCTTTCTCTATCTCATATTCATGGAGACATCCTACCTGCTCTACCTTTACTTAAACATTTCAAACATCAATCTAGTTAACACAATAAAGAGCAAAGGTGGGACGTAARAAAAGGCCTCCAGAAATAGTCTAATATGAAAGAATTTATGTGAAATTTAGGTTTAAGAACTAAACTTTCATCAGACCTGTCTGGAGTCATTTGTGTATGTTATTAATCTCTGTTGTGATTTAGTAATAGARGTTGGGCAGCAAAGAGCAGTATGTAGTGAGTGGCAACTCCTACACTAAACAACCTCCTAACCAAGTTCATACAGGCCCATGTAACTACAGGGAAAGAGAATATTATTCTTTCTATTATGCTTTCTCTTACTTCCATCTTCTTCAGTAACAACAATTTTATAATTTAAAATTCACTCATTACTTTGATAATGACTGAAGCAGGATACAACCTACTTTCCCTTTTCTCACAAAAGCTGTTTTGGATCTGCTGCACAGACAGCAAACCATAAAAATGTGGTTTTGTCAGTTTTACGCAACTAGACAGGATGTACAGACATGTGGGGTTAAAGGTTGAAACACTCTMAATTCATCATCCAGCTCTACCTCTCAAGAGTTTGACTGCTGAATTTTGCAGCACAAAGATAGTACAAGATAACAATTATAGGGGCAAACTGAGAAATTAGAACTCTTAACAAATGCAAGTATATGCACCATGGCATAATTTTGCAAAAATCCAGATTGGAGGTAAGGGAACATACAAGGACTAAAATATGGTTTGAAATTGTGCCTGTGAAGGATAGAATATGTTAAATGTTCTGATGACCAGAACCACTAATACTATATATGGGAGAAAGGTGATCCTAAACAATGAGCACTTCTCCATTTCTTTATGGGTAGCCAGTTTTGGTTTTTTGAGTACGCAGTACGTCTGAGCATTTCCAAGAATTACTTTTATCCACCTAGTTAAAGAGGGCAGAGTACTGAGCTCGACATTCCACGTGTGTACATAATAAATATAACTGTGAAAGGTTTTCTAGCTCTAAAAAAGCTAGGTTTTATTAAACTCAAAACCATAATCTTGATAGAGAATTTGTTTTTTCAGATAGAAAATTACATTTTGTACTCATAAGAAACTGCAGCAATTTTTCAAGTACAAATTTGCACAAGACTGTACAAGTACTGTATTCCAGCATTTATGCTTTTTCCAAAAACCATAAGGGAAAGAGAGGCTCATCTGTAAATGTGGATCCAGAATGTGTGAATCCAGAATATGTGAATCTCTGGCTGCAGTACAAACAGGCCTTCTCCACTTCTTCCTCATGTTTATCCATTCCCTTGACGGCTTTAGTGATAGTCCTGAATTTTAGGTTGGAACTCTGCGTTTTAATTCTACTACTGAAAAGCTCAGAATGAGTTCTCCCTCCATATCAGTTACACGCAGACAACTTATTTGTTGTCAGATCAACTCCTTTGATCTGACTAAAACACAACTCTTTTGACTTTGCAAATTTTGAAATTTTTCTTTTCTACTTCTTTTCTTTTTTCAGTGCCAGCTTTCTTACCATCCCCTTGATCCATAGTGAAACTAACTTGAGGAATGCATCCCCACCTCAGTTACTATGAGTGACCACCGTCACAAATGAATGATCTACAGGCTGTAGTTCACACTTATTTAACACCAACAGGCCTGCCAGATAGGGAATCTCTGCATCCTGAATTCATTAAAGCCTCAATTCTTCTGTTCAGAAAAATGCAACAAATTCAGGACAAGACCTTACAAGTTCATCTAGCAATATTTGCTCGAATCTGACTACCTCTTTCTATAGATAATTAGATAGGCAGACATTTATTAAGTGTTTTTCTGCTATTTCAAAATACATGCCACAGTCATGTGGAACACAGGACTATGGCTAGCCTTTTTAATGGGACCTGTTAAAATCCAAGTGTTTGGATTAACTTTAGCCCAGCTGAAGGATTTTGCTTTGAATGAAAGAAATCTTTGTAGGTTGAAAAATTAAAAATCTGACTCTCAATTTCTGGAAGGTTAATTCATGTGAAACCTGCAAAGTTTTGCTTGCAGTTATTCAAGGCGAGTTACTCTGTCTAAAATACTGTCTGTGAAATCCAGGAATCACAGATACTGCACCCTGCTTTCCTTTTTGTTGTGGATACCACTCTTTTGAAAAAAAAAGAAAAGACAAAAAATGGTGCTACAGTGGTTCGGGGATAGGATAGATAGACTTAACTACAAATAGTTCCATTCAATCTATTTACAAAGTGCCTGTGCATAGCTGGCTAGGAAGAGGTGGCATTAGCCATCAGAAAGAACTGAAAGGCAGTTCTACAAAGCAGTCTTGCCCATACACTAAGATTTTCAAAAAACCAGAACATTATTCTTTATTCTAAATATAAGGTCTACATTAGAACTGGTATTCACTTAGGAATGGGACTCTGTCCCACTTTCGTATAATCATAAAGTCCCAACGTAGGAGGAGTTATCCTATGAAAAAAACCCTTTGCCAATACAGCTTACTTAGTTCAGGGCATCATCTTATACCATCAAAAGAAAATTTCTGCCAATATGAACTCCATTAGGCAAATTATACTGGCAAACACTTCTCAGTGTCCTAGGCTCCTGAAGAATGACAGAAGAAGGATTCCTCTAGGAAGGAGAATGAGATACCATCTGCCAAGCATCCAGCTGTGCCACCAAGAAGAGTGCAACAATTTTCCAACTTCCAACTGCAGTATTCTACAAAAGGACACAAAATTGTAATGTAAAATGTCTCTGCTGGTTTAGATATTTTTGTCTTTCAGAGCTCCATATTGAGGGTAAAGTCCTTGGTATGGGTCCTTCAGCTGTATCGCAAATCTCCACTGAATATTCTCCCCTCGTTACACAGTGAACTTTAATTAGTATCAATGCAGTCTTCATGTGCAGAATACAAAATACAGATCTATGTTGCAGTTCATGAAACATAACTCTGCTTCTTGTATTAAACTCCAGCTCTTTTATTGATTCTTTTGTTACCCACCTCCTTAAGGATAAGACTAAACTGCTTGCAGACTTACTTCATTATAAAATTATTGAGTGCCAAAAATAATCAATGATACAAACCTGTAGTGATTAATAGGTTCACTAACAAAAATATTTTCCAAATTTCCCATCTGTTATTTACATGGTTTGTAAGAGAAACAGAAATATAGCTTTAAAAATGTAAAATATAGCCCTTTATTTCTGGGGAAGAGTATCTACGAATTTAAATCATTAAAGTATAATTATGCTCTGAACACTGGAAGGATTTGCAGTAAAAATATCAGGTTGAGATTAAGTCAATAAAATTAATCACTCATGACCCCAAAGGAGCAAAAGGATTGAAAAATGCTACAAAATTGAAAGCTACCATGAGCAAAGGGACTTAGGGAATTCATTTTAATTCACCACAGCCAAGTTCAAATACAAGCTGTTCTTTGTTATTCAACCTGAGGTATTATTTTTCATACAGACACTCACATCTGACCAAGTCATAATCACATACTGCAGAGTTTTCTTTATCTGATTGTAGAAGTTTCCTGTTTTAACTGCACRTTAACAATAAACTGTGTATAGATGGGGTGGTGTCAGAGAGTGGACTATATTCTGCTCACCTATCCAAATCTACCAGTGTATTAAGYGCCTCAAAGCAGAGACTTGGGCAGTGGATAGTAAAGTTGGCCTTAACTCTCCCTCTCTTACACTGGCCTAACAGACATTTCATATTGCGAGTTCTTTGCTTTTCCAGCAAAGAGGGAGCAGACAGCTCTCCTGCAGTTGCCTCAGAGAAGGTTAAAAATTGCAATAACTCTTCTCTCTCATCTGTGTTTAATGATAGATTCTGCTTACTAGAACAGTACTTCTCAATCCCCCAGGTAACATTTTACCTGCGAGAAACTGCAGACAGCAAATGCAGCCGCCACTTCCACCCCCACCAAGGACTCATATGTGATAATGAAGGGCAGAGAATTCTTAGCTGAAATTATCCAAGAAGTGAGGTATGAATTTAAGAGGTTGAGAAGGACACAGGAAAGCTTCTGTAAAAGACACAAGATCAACCACCAAAGAAGTGATTTGTAATTCAAATAGAAAATGTTTGTGCTTTTAGTTCTGAAGTGACCTGATCGTTCTGAAAACCATGATGTGTCTATGCACTCTGAGGCAGTGTACTATGGGTGAATTTTAATTTTGCTGCAGAGATTTAGGTTCTCCCCTAGCCCTGAGGAAATTAAAATCAGTTAATGAGGTTGCTTTTCTGGTTCAAGGCAGTACACTAGATATGTAATTTTACAGCTACGGAAGTGGGGACAGCTGCATTCAAAGACTTTTGAAGTAATGGAGAGGATTGCTTAGTATATGATGTAAAGCAACACTTCCAAGTGAAACCAATCGAAATTCTAAGTTTTTTTTTTTTTTTTTTAAGAACTGCTTTCAAAAAATACCAGCATAGGAACTATTTATGTTACCAGAACCAGTGAAGCAGGCGGTGCATGAAAAAGTATATAGGCCATTGTCTATTCATAATGAAAATCAAGGACCACATCCAGTATTTGCAGGGACAAAGTTTCAGTGAGAACAATCTATGATAGCATAGCAACTTTACAAAGTTTTCTTTTCAGAATATTAGCAAGAATTCACTGAAACCCATGTTTATTTTTAAGATTTCCACTGAAGCTATTTTAAATAGACAGATATTTTAAAAGATTTCCAAAAACATATAATGACCATCTGCAGGCAAGTTTATTCCTGAAAAAGGCATTTATGAATTTACATCCAACATAAATAAAGAGCTGTTCAGCAATTAAGCTGGAAAATGTGTGTTTTTCAGACAGAAAATAAACACTTTTTTCTACCCAGTTGATGTACAAGTACCACCATTTTAAATGTGAAAACATRTATTTCTGTGAATGTACAATGTTCAGACTGAATTTCTACTTGAAAAACAGAATGTGTAAGTGTTCTTGACTATTTGTATTTTTTTCCTCCTTCTCAATATGGAAGGTGTTAATCTTCCACATGATCTGAAAGGCAATCTTCAGTCCCATCTCCTCCTTATTCTTACCCCATATGCAAGGCCTTCTTAATGAACTGTACTTCACCATCCTTTTTCAGGCAAACAGCCCTTCCATCTCAAACTGCTTGATAAGCCTTGGRAAAGGACTTCAGGAGTAAAAAGTAATTCCCAGAATTAACTTTTTATCACCTTGGGATATAGGCACAAATTGAACTTTATTTTAGCAGGCCAGTTTTTAGGTGGAGAATGATTAATAGTACTAAAGCTTTGTTTCAATTACTCTGTGGTCAAGACAGAGTTTTCTTCTCAAGTCCTTGTTTTCAGCAGTTTCTCAAGCTATTACCTTTGGCCTGAAATATTTTGCCCTTCTTTCTATCCCCAGTTATGTTTCTCACATTTTACATTCTTGATGTTTGAAGAATATTCAGACACCCCTTTAGATATACAGGAACTATAATAGTATAAGGATATTTATTTTGCTGAAGATCTGTTAAGACATCTTTTGGGATAGCATATGCAAAAAATATTTGGCTTCAAAATATCATCTGTGGAGCTCCCCATGAGAATGGGGAATTTTTTGAGATAGCAATTTTTGTGATAGTGATTTTTTTGTGATAGAAAAGTTCCGAAATAACTAAATAACTGAAATAAAGATGACTTTCCATATCTACATGAAACCCCACAAACTTCACCACGAATCTGCATTGATGCAGGGTTTGTCAGCACGGAACAACCTTCAGTATCAGGACATGCATGCACATCACCAACCAAATAAATCAGTCTCCTTGAAATCCTGCAAGAAAAGGGGAAGAGTCATCCACAAAGTTGAGCAAAGTAGCACAACTTCCAGGGAAGGGGCCCATAAAATGGCTTTAATGATTGGTAAAAAGCCCTTTATGGAAAACAACAGTTTATTCCTATTTTATACATCAAATAGCTAGGATTAGCACGGTCACCACAAGTGAACAGCTGAAGCTTGGTACAGCTTTCTAGCTGTAGCAGCTCTACAATATGTTTGTAGAAACATGTTTGTGCTTCTTTCTTGTGCCAGACAGTTGTCTGTGACATATTCATTTCATATGAGGCTAAGAGTAACAAACCAGCTTCACAATTACAAACATTCTTTACTCTTTAGCCAAAGATTCATAGGTGGCATAAAGTGTTCCACAGGACTGGGTCTTTCTTTAAACTGTTGCATGAGCAATCAGTAGTCTTATAATTACACAGGCTCAAGTATTCTTCTGAGAACGTAACATGAGTGACCAACGAGGAATATGACTCAATGATGTTAATTCTGTAGTCTATCTGGAATAAAACTACATTTCTTATGCACAGGCAAAATGAAATGTGACATGTATGCTAGGCTTGCTAAAGCAAAAGATAGCAAATATAATTCTTTTGAATAGAATTTCCTTTGAAATTATACCTATAAATTGCTGATGTGCTCATAACCTCTAAAGCTCAAAAGAATAAAAACATTTTTTTACGATAGAATTTAGGTGTGGCTCTCCAACCTGTTCATGGAATTAAAAAAAAGTGTTTGGAAGCAGTTAGCTAATGGTTTCTGGGTTGTGCTGTACCACTTCCTAATATCTCTAAAAGGATCAGCAGCTAATCCACACTATTCAAATCTCTAGGATATTAATTTTCACCCATATTAATATTTACAATATCTGTAGTATTTACCTAGTCTTGTTTTATAGTTTGTTTTAGAGAAAGAATCCAATGCATGCAGGAGATAGGTCCATCAATGTCTGTTACATACAATGATCCAAATTCACCTTCTGACTATTTTAAGTCCCTAAACTGCTGAGTGCCAGAATCTAAGATGGTAAATCAGAGTAGGCATCATGCTACTCTTGCCCAGTATCTTACATACTTTCCCTAAATAATCACAGCTGTCCACTGTCAGAAGCAGGATTCTGAGCTAGCTGGGCATGATGTTACATGGTATAGCAATGCTTATATTCTTATTGCTTATCTGTGTTTTTACACTAGCCATAGCCTCAGTTAAGGGTCAGGACCCCGCTGTGCTAGATACTGTACAAACAAGAGTAAAAAGACAGTTCCTGWCCCAAAGGATTTAGAAAGCAATAAATGGAACAGACACACTCTGACAGATAGAAGAGGAGGGACACACGGGAAACAGTAAGAGGCTATCTGCTCACTAGACAGACAACRAAATCAGCAAATCTTTTTCAAACGTTGTCTAACTTCTGCTTCCCATTCTCTGCAACRTATTCAGAAGGATGAAAAGTAACCTTGATGGTGAAATTAATATGCATGGTAGATTGAATGTGCACCACTTGCCTCTGGTTAACTCAACACGATTCTCTGCACCATGGAAACCATAAGCCACTTCTCCCGTTTGGAAAAGAATGGCAATAGCTGTAACAATAGGTGGAATCTGAATCCCTCGCCCAACATAAAAACAGCTTCCAAACCACATACGCTGTCACACAAAGGCTTCCTGCTATAGAAACACAGCCAGAGAGGCCCAAGAGCGTTCACACACAACCCCACTGCCTGAGAAATCTGCAAATAAAGACGATGGAGGCGCCATTCCAGCCCTGAGGCTTAGAGAGGAGCCATGGAAAGGTTTTAGCACCCACTGTCCTACCCGCAAATTTTGGTAGTACACTCCAACCTCCAATCCCCACTTCCTTCCCCTCACAAACCAGTTTACTCCAGCTCTGTGCAAGCGTTAAACTCTTTCACATACACACAGCCTTTCTTTCCCTTTAACTGACATTCATTATGTCAAGCAGGCTGAATTCTACCCTGTGTGTCTAAAGACATTCAGGGGAGCTCAGAAATACAATTATGTGCTGAAATGCCAGATTCTACGTGCACAGTGTCCATGCAAGATTTTGAATATCTAGCCCTCAAGCGTCTAAATCCTCACTGTAAGCCATAGCAAAGTCAAACTAAGAACAGTCCCCTGTTGCTCCAGTATTCCTCATAATTGATTTTCTATAGAAAGTGCAGAAAAAGGTTTCCCAGAGTCAGCTTGTAAAAGAAGCTAGAGTCTCCATGGGTTATTTCCTTGTTAAATAAGATTTAATGTACTTCTACCTCCTGAATATACRCAAAAATGAGACAAAACCTTCCATGCCTCAAGGGGTGATTTTCAAAAATATCTGGAAAGCTGTCTGTCACAAAAGAAAGATCCTCAGTATGATGTGTATGAAAAGAAAAAAATATATAGCTTTATATTTTGCTTTCCTTAAAAATATACCTTATTTAAACCAGATTTTGGAAACCTTGCTGTAGTTTCAGACTGTAAAGCAACAATTTGCAATGCTAAAGATATTTCCTTTTGGACTACTAATCCAGAATCTACCTTTTTTTTCTTAAGAATATTTTAATTGGAAAAAATGTATTTTTTTAAATTCACTTAAGCAAACACTTTTCCTCTAAAACTTCTACATTTCTGTTAGCACTGTTAACTACTTCATCCTCCTTCTTATGCATATATATGTCATGTCTGGAGCACAGCAAAATAAGAACCACATGCTTCATATAAACAGTTACATGTTTTGCATATAGATGGTGTTTAGCTGGAACAACTATAAAGGAATTAAATAGAAGGAAACAGTAGGTGCAAGACTCAGCATTTTAGTCAGAAGCGAGGAACATAAATAGTTAATATGGAAAAAAGTGGACAGCAATAGAACAAGGCAAGCAGTAGCTAAAAGGGGGAAAAGTTTTCCTTTAGCTATCATCTGAGGTGAGTGTCACCCAACCATAAAGATTGAATCATGTTTAAAATACACATTCAGGGCCACAGTTCTCCTTGACTGAACCAGTGCCAAATCCTAGATGGTCAACTTACACAGATAAAAGTATGAAGAGGATTTGTCCTTTCTTCATATACACTAGAAGGAAAGGAAAAGACTTTAACTCATTCAATGCTTTGCTGAATTTGTTGTTTAAACTTTGATTGTTCAAAATTAAAGACAACAATATAACTCAGGATTTTAATCTTAATYGCATCTGGTAAAAAATAGAGCAACTCTATTACAATAAACCTTAGCACTTAATGTTGTTAAGTGAATATTGATAATGTTACTTAGATTTATCATGGTATAACTCAGATCAAAAGCTGCCTCAGTTAAAGTAGTATCAGATGTGTAATGCCAGAGTTGTCAAGTTTCATACTTCATRCACAACACATTCATCTGGTTCCATTTCACTTTCCTGTGTGGTGCTTCAATCTCATGGGACCACACAACAGCACCTCAGCTCCTCGCCAGCCCCAGGATTGAATATGCCAGATACATATGCTCAGCCTGCCAACAAACTGCGCTCGGCGYGTGAGGTTTTGGATTGGGCAGGAGGGTGGACCAGGGCACAGCAGCCAGGAGAGCAAGCTATCAAGCAAAGTCTCGCACTCCAACGAGTCCTGCAGGTAGGCATCAACTCCCTAGACCAYTGTCTCTTCCTCGTATGGTCCTAAGCCTCACTCTACTTCTCATAGCAGAGCAATCTCATAGAAGCAAAACTGAGCTCTTCACCTTAAGGATAAAAATATTCAGAGGAAATGCTTCAGCCATTCTCATTATAATGAAACATTTGCTATACAGAACCACAGGTTGATATGTAAGGTGTTTCCACAGTAAAGTTTTGCATTTTCATAACCCTTTGCGGAAGATGATAGTTGACAACAGTTGAGTTTTTCATGGATGTTCTCTATGAAATGTGCTTCCTTCCTAAAAAGAAAAGAGCATTCAAAACAGCTAGTCTGTTAAAGCTTCTTCTTCTTTTTTTTTTTTTTTTTTTTTTTTTTTTTCAGGCTAGTAACCATACTTTGGCCAAAAAGTGAGAGGCAAATAAAACCCAAAAGACTCCAAGAAGGCCAATTACAGTATGTCACAAAATATATACAACAACTCTTGTCCTTCTCACAATGAAGCATAAAAAAAAGATTGTAACTTTCTAAAAATTTTTGTACAACCTGCTAGATTAGTGAATATCCCTGGTTAAATTACTAAGCAAAATACTGCTGTATACCTAAAAATAATTAACTAAAAATAGTTGCAGAGTATATTAATACTTTTCATTTTCATTCACAGACATAGCTATGCCACTTCAAGATTATTCCCTATTTTACAATGGGAAAGAGACAAAGAGATTAGTGACTTGTCTTGCCTAAGGCTATGGAAGGTTAAGAGACAGATTTTGACTCCATTTTGCAGGCCTGAGAAGGATAGGGGTCAAAGCACAGTGAACTTTAGTTTCTCTTTCGGCTCCTTCTGTTTGATCCATTATCTTTATCACCATGACTGAAATGGTCTTTTAAGGATAATTAGGAAGCAGTTCAGTTTAGAACACGCCTGTGGCTGTCCTAAAACAAATTACTGGAAGAGGAATGATAGGAAATAGCTTTAGTTTCTTCCTACACAGAAGCACAAAGGACTTACAGAAAAATATACAAATTGAAACCACGGAAAAGCTGAGCATTTTGTGACTCCAAATTCTGTCCACAAATCCTTACTCCTCATACAGACAGAGTTACTTCAGTGTTTCATTTAAAATAAAAGTTCTTTTGGGAGTCCTATACCAGGTAAGGATATAGGGCCTAGGTCTACAAATTGGAAGGTAAAATCACTAAAGTTCAACAATGATCTACTTTCCAGTTCACTGCCAATACTGTAAAATATAGACTGAAAAAAAGTGTTTGAAGTTAACTCAAAAGGAGCCTTTCTTGAATTTTGCAGGCAAAATTAAATACAAGTTTTAGGGGATAAATACTTTGTTCAACATTTTTCCTTTTAGGGTTCTTCCCACTCTTAAAAGAAAAAAAAAAGCTTCAAGATGATGAAAAGATATATGCCATGCATTCTGCATCTAACTGATGCTAACCTAATCCATCAACAGCTTGAGAAATATGTGCCTTGACAAAAGGAAGCAGATGTGTTCTTAATCCTCCTAAAGGGAACTAGGGGATGGGTGTCCTCAATCATATAGGATGGTTTCTCTGGTGCCCTCATGTCTCTTGGTAAAGGTTGAACAGAGCATTTGTCATGGAATCAGACATTCACTTTGGATTTGTGTATTTTTTTAGTCCTTTGATCATGCATCTCATATTTTAYCTTAACCCTCACAGACTTTTGAAGATAATCATTGCTTTCCATTTTTCATTAGGGAGAGCTGGCATGTCCGATCCTCCCTCTCTGCAAGCTCTCCTCCATCAGATGCAAGGAACTGCTTGCCTAGCCTACTGAGAGGTGAATAAAAGGTGCAATAGGTGCCAGACTTAGCTTCTTCCAAATAGTAATTTTTTGTATCTTTACTATTTCTTGTTGACTGGGAGCTTAATTCATGTTTCACTGTTCAGATCCATGAAGAAACAGGAGAAAACACCTTTAGTGCTAAAAAAGGGACCTAAGGAATGCTTATTATACCTTGTGCTTTTCATACCTATGTCCAAGGTATAATGGGTTATGCAAAATAGAAGCAATCACAGAGGGCAATCACTGAGTGCTGCCTGACACTCTCTCCAGCACTGTGCATAAGAGAGACTAAGCCAATTCCAGGCACTTTCAGCCCATTTCTGTGAAATGAAAGATGCCTTTACCAGCTTACCAGTAATTAGTTCCCTGCTACATCAACATGTAGAGGAGAAAAAGCTATGCTTCATTAATAAATCCAGATGGTCAACCCTAAGGCCTGAAAACACTGGAACAGAATGCACCTTGTATTTAAACATGATATGCACAATCAACCTGGTTCTCTTGGGAGCACAGACCTTCAAGAAACGCAAGATTGGACAGCAMGTCAGTGTGGCCAGCAAAGGCCTATTACTGTGAAGAATGCCTGAGTTGAGGTTAAATCARCAGTCCTAGCTCTTCTATCATCACTTTCCTCTAGATTAGTGTGCCCTTTATCATTGTCCATTGCACAGATTCATCAGGACAAGAAGAGAAATACGTGCTCAACACAGTGTTGCAGCAACTCAGCCTGAGAAACTATTTGAATACTGCTGTAAACTCCACCAAAGCTGTGACATAGTCAACCAGAGGTCTATAAACAATTTGTATGCATGTTATACACAGATCCCTTGGCACTACAGGGTGTGTAACATTCAGTATAACAACCCTCTTACCTTGTCCAAGAAAACAGTGTAGGTTTTTGTTAGATAAAACCTCCTTTGCAAAGTAGTTAGAGTATGGTTTGTCGGACTGATCGTAGGGCGAAGCACTGTGCACATAACTCATTTGTGGGTCTAACTTCCAGAGAAAAAAAATTGGGCAAATGATCAGTGATTAATATCACAACTGAAATACAGGTCTCTTGTCACCCAGATCCATGCTTAAATCACTAGGTCACAATTCCTCCAAGCAGATTATTTAACCTTTTGATGYCGCATTCTCCCCAAAAGTAAAAGAATACGCTACAACCTTCTTTCATCAATGTAACTGGCATGCTAATATAGCATAYGAACATTCATACCATACTTGGAAAATGTAAAGTACTATGAAAGAAAATAGAAAAATGTTAATAGTTTACACCTAGAACAGCTCTACAGCAAGAACAAAAATACATAACAAAATTGCTRCAGGCATCTTCCACACACAGTACCACAGGAACCTTCTAAACCCCAGCTCAAAACAGTATAGATACTGTGACCAATCAGTTCTGTGGCACTCTGCAGCTCCACAAGTTTTCTAAACTGGATCCTAGTGAAGCAGTAATGGTAGTGGAGGTTATGGTTTGCCAACGACCTTTATGCAGCTAAAATGTTCACTGATAAAAGACTTCATTGTGTTAAAGTTTAGAGAAAAAGGAGTTTTGTACAGAACTGGCCTATGACTCACGAGATCTGGATTCAGCTACAAGCTCTGCCACAGATTTCCATAGCAGCTTCAGGTAATCAAGTGCTCTTTCCATTCCTCACTTCCCCATGTGAAGCTACTTCTGCAGCAAAGTTACTTGGGTTGACAATGGAATTACTTCATGGAATTCTACTAGTAAGTATTATAGATTACATGTGATTTATCAGGGCACAATTGATACAAAATTGATGGCCCTGTATCTTCTAGATAKAAAATCTATGGAGCCTGCAACTTTGCAAAGTTAAACATTTCAGCTGAATTTACATAGTTCTTTTTTTTCAAGCATCTAATCTTTGCTTTCCTTCAGCTGTCAAAGTTCTGTGATTAGAAAGCATTTTATTCTCAAAAACCTTGCTATGCTCTCATAGCCATGCTGTTATGAACTAAATGACAAAAGATGTAGATGAGGGTTCAGCTCTCTATGGTTTAAGAAAAAAAGAAAAATGTGGTTAAAAACTGCTTAACAGTTTAGCAGGAAACCAACAAGATGGATGATCTAGTGGTTACTTTCATGAAGTGGTCTTGAAGGGTAAATATTTAAGGAGAAAGAGAAAAATATTTTCTTTTCCCTCGATTGATTCATTTAATTTATGAAACAACAATGCTCCCTTCTTCCCACCCCCTTCAGATTTCATATATAACCCTCCACATTAATTATAAAGGYACATATAATGCCTCAGAAACATACCATAGTTTAGTTATAGCTCATGATGGATATGAAGGYTGCAGTGAAGTTGTAAAATCATTTAATAATCACTAATAAAAAATTTAAGTTACATCTTACTCARTTGTCAGAAAGTACAGCATAGCATGTTTTTACCATAAGAAGACATAACATTTCTGTGTAGACATATATTAAATATACCGTTGGACCTTTAAGTTAGTTTCTCACTGCATTTTGTCATTCAGAGATGGTGTTCAGACAAAATTTTAGTGTTGCACATACTCCATCTAGCTGCAAACAGCAGAAAGGCCAGTTATAGACAAAGACTTATCCTTATGAAAAGGAATGGTATTTATTTTAAGTGATGGAAGCTTATTCTTCTATAAAAACAAAATTTAAGACATCTTAAATGGTGATTTTTCAGTATCAAATAATAATCCTTCAAAAGTGTATTCTACTGGATTTCCCAAACACAGCTGTGAAACTTACTTCTGAATTGTGCACAAAAAGCTGTGCCAAATAATAATAATAATAATAAATAAAACTTAGAGRTCCACAGTCAAATACTGAGAAGCTAGGAAATGTGGAAATTAAAATTCTTTGGGGAACTTGATTAAGCTCTTTAGAATGAATGCATTATGTTTCAAACTTTTATCAGTATAGAACTATTTTCTCCTAYGGAAAAGCAAACTAAATACAGATCAAGAACCTGTTCATCTCAATTCCAGTCTTCTTTAACAGCACCGCTCCAGAGTATATCTCTGTCTCCTTGAGAACAGAATAGTCCTTGCCCCAGCCTCCCTTCTGACTTGGCTCCCAATCCTTCATGGCCTTTTCTGGGAAATTTCCCAGTTTATGGTCCACAGTCTGCATTTCAACTCTCCCCAGTTCCCCTGAACAGGTCAATTCTTCCTATCTCTGCTGAGTCCCACCTTATCAAACAGTCCCATTTCTCTCCCGAAGACTTTAAGGAAAGTGGTTAGGACAGAAACAAAAAGAGAGGACAGATACTCAGAAAGCCCAGAAGGAGAAAGACAGTGAGGATTTGTAGTGATCCCCATTTACTCTTTCTTCCATCTATTTTTWGTCATCTCTTCCACAGTTAAACTCGTATCTCTTAAATCTCTGATTTTTGTTAAACTAGAAGGGCTGGAAGTTGCTTCAAGGGTTGTAAACAAGGTTGGAGATTATTCCTTCTTTCTTTTCTCACCTCTTACTCCTCAAACAATCTGATCTGAGACTTGTATGTGGGGGATTTCTTGAATGGGTTCTTCTGCTCATGTCCTAATCCCCAGGAACATTCATCATATCAACAACCAGTTGMGCAATTACAGACCACTGTTTCCATTAAGAATCATCTCACTATTCTCAGGAGAGAAAAGTAAGTTGGTTTTGGAGAACTTCATCAGATCAATCTTAGACACCTAGTTCGAGTTGAGATGAACTGCACCCAGGCTATATTGACTCTATTGCCATGGACAATAAAAATAGCCCAATATAACAAGTTTAGATGCAGACCTCTCCAATGTAGCCATCTTCATTTGGTCAGAGATCTCACCCTCATTGATCAAAGCAGGTTACAAAGCAACAAAGATTCAAAAGCTCTGTCAGATATCAAGTTTATAAACTGAGCATTGGAATAACAAAGCTGCTCAAAGAAAGGCCACCAGAACCTTTAACACAAGTGARACTGTGCAATTTTCTTTTCTTTTTCTCAAAATGGATGACTTGTCTTGACTTAAATTAAAAAGATACACTTAAAAACAAAAGCAAAAAAATAAGGTAGATACTCAGAAAGGAATTGTACCCTAATTGTTTGGAAAGTCTGGAAATCACGAACAAGTGAAACTAGTCATAGAAAATGTCAACTGCTGAAAGCTACTATAATTCATGTGTCGAGTTTTACCCCTTTGCAGACTTAGAAAATGCCGGTGAATTAATTATACCATCTTCACATGTGCTTATTGAAGAATTACATTTTTAAGATGAATTGCAAATCTTTTGGAAGTTCATAAAAATCTGCTGTTCAGTAGATTGTAAATTGGCTATTTATTTATTTTTGGTGCAACTGCTGTTCAGTATTGTTGTGTTTTTGTTCCTTCCAAACAGCTTCACTGGTTTTGACTCTATGCCAAATATATATATGTGTGTGTGTATATACATATATGTATATATATGTATATATATATATATATATCCAATTCTAAGAAATCAAGTATTCTCAGGTTTGCTTCCCTGAGCTACATTTCTTTTATGAAAGCCACCTGCTATCCTTACACAGCATTAGACTACTCCAGTCTACTCCAGACAACTCCAGAAAGCAAATCTATGCTTTCTCCCATTTATCATGATGTATATTCTGCTTTTGTCCATCATATCACAGCTTCCTCCTAACTTAAAGGCTCACATTACAGGCAAAATAGTGTTCTTTCTTYCCTTCCTCCTTTTGTTTTCTGGTAGTAACTCAATCATTCAATCTCCTTCAGTCTTTCCCTGGGGAACTAACCAAACCTACATTTCTCCTCCAGTCCCCAATTTAGCAGGACTTTCTGGAGCTGCTTTCCATAAGACCATATTAAGGAGACCCAAACAAAGGACTGATTTTGTTTTGCCCACTATTTTTATAAAAAGCAGAYGGGGAAGCTCCTTCTGCCCATTTTGAAGAGGCTTTTATTTGAAGAACATGCTCCTTACTAAGAAAGAATTCAACAGAACTGCTCTTTCCTCCCCTTCTCCTGTGTGTTGTCACAGTTATGCAAGGGGAATGAATTAACACAGAACAGGGAGAGGGGCACAGAASACATGAGAATGAACATGGTGAGGATGCCTACAGGAATAGGTATCGACTTGTACAAGGGACAAGTTGTAATTTATAGWTGGCCTAAAGAATAAACCATTCACACTGAAACAAAATACAAGGGGAACAAAGGACTTGTACTAGTGTGTTGTTATTTTGCTAGGAAGTATTCTCCTTCTGTTTATTTCAAAATGGAGAGAGAAGCATGAGATCTTCCAGAAACACTAGACAGAATTAAATATTTTAGAAATTATTTTAGCTGGCCATAAAAGGCATAATCTAATCAATAATAATCTGGCCATCAGTTGAGAAAACTAAAAAGTTTAAGTGACTTTGATCAAGTTATTTCAGAACTAACATTATCATACATGGTAAACTAGCTACTGCCAAAGACAGGATGCATGTGATTACAAAAAGAAAAATCACATTCTTGAGTCTGATGGGAGTCCAAGCTTCATTGTACACGTACATACTGTAACCAGACCCCAGAGGTTGACTAAGCTATGCATATCATAAAATACAGGAGATAAAACATATTAAAGAGAAAAAGGTGCTTTTTCAATCTTTCATCTTTTCAAGCCAGCAGGTATGTGTAAAAAATGGCTGTCCTATGTCATGACAGTAGAAAGCTTCCTCAGGAGCCATAGGGGAAGTCTAAGGAATTTATTTGCTTTGCTAATTTTTTTTAAAAACTACAATTCTGAGTCTCTCTCTTATTCTTTAGTTCTGAGCCTAAGATAGCTCAAAATAAAACAACTAGTATATGATCACCTTATCACATCAATATCATTCAGTTAGCAGAAGAAATTCCAAATGCCTGGTTTCTACTGATGGAATTCAATGAAAAGAATTTGTTAATATGTATTTTCAAATCACAGTTTATTGAATCATGATCAATAATACTCAAATTATTATTTTTGGACTCAAAGTTTCCCTTTGTGAAAAAAACAGAGGTAACTTGATCTGCTGCCAGTGTGGTTGAAAACCACTGAGGTTTTTTTTTTTTTTTTTGGTTGTAAATGAAAAGAGTTCTAAATTTAAGACGTACCCAGCTGTTAACCAGGAGCTATCATTCCATCTTATTTTCAAGAAACCAGCTGAACAGTCAGGACGTTCAGCTGGGGGAATTCATTCGGAAACCTGATGGCAGAAAAAGAGCTTGCTGCCAGTGAGAAAGAGCAGAGCCAAACTGCAGAAACCATGGCTCAAGARATGCCCTCAAAGGAGATAGTGGGTGTAGTCTGGTGGTCTGTGCAAGTGAAGGAGAGCAGAGAAACAGGAAGTCAGGGAAGCAGGCTAAGACTATAAACCAGGAACTTACAAAGAGCTCCACACAGAGCCTAGAGAGTGAGTAAAAGATGCACTGCTGTTTCTCAAGAGCTCAGGGAAAGCTTTATCTCTAAGGAGATTAAAGAGCTGATAGTTTTATTATACGTTATCATTCAAAAAATATACCATTAATTTCTTTGTTAATAATGGCAGTTGTGGTATCACAGAATGATTGAGATTGGAAGCCTCTAGAGATTTAGTCTAAACCCCCCCCCCACTTAAGCAGGGTCACCTCAAGCATGTTGCACAGGATTGTATCCAGGTGGGTTTTGAGCATCTCCAGAGAAGGAGACTCTACAACCACTCGGGGCAACCTGGTCCAGTGGTCTGTCACCYTCACARGAAAGAAGTTTTTCCTCATATGCAGGTGGAACTTCCTGTTGCCTGTTTGTGCCTGTTGCCTTTTCTGCTGTCACTGGACACCACTGAAAAGAGTCTGGCCCTATCCTCCTGACACTCTCCCTTATTTGTAGACATTGATAAGATCCCCCCCCTCAGTCTTCTCCTCTCCAGGCTAAACAGGCCTAGCTCTCACAGCCATTCCTCATAGGGGAGACACTCCTGTCCTCTAATCGTCTTCATAGCCCTGCACTTGTCTCTCTCCAGTACTGCCATGTCTCTCTTGTCCTGGGGAGCCCAGAACTGGACACAGATCTCCAGGTGTGGCCTCACCAGGGCTGAGTAGAGGGGCAGGATCACCTCCTTTGACCTGCTGGCAACACTCTTCCCAATGCACMCCAGGAGACCATTGGCCTTCTTGGCCACAAGGGCACATTGCTGGCTCATAGTTAACTTATTGTCCACCAGGAATTCCAGGTCCTTCTCTGTAGGACTACTTTCCAGCAGGCCAGTCCCCAGCCTGTACTGGYACCTGGAGTTATTYCTCMCTARGTGCAGGACCCTGCACTTGCCCTTGTTGAACCTCATGAGGTTCCTCTCCGCCCAGCTCTCCAGCCTGTCCAGGTCTCTGAATGGCAGCACAACCCTCAGGTGTRTCAGCCACTCCTCCCAGCTTGGTATCATCAGCAAACTTGCTGAGGAGGCCCTCTGTCCCCTCATCCAGGTCACTGATGAATAAGTGAAACAGGATGGGACCCAGTACTGACCTCTGAGGGACACTGCTTGCCACAGACCTCCACCTAGACTCTGCGCTGCTGATCACAACCCTCGGAGCTCTACCTTTCAGCCAGTTCTCAATCCACTACACACTCCACTCTTTTAACCCACACTCCCTGAGCTTGCCTAGGAGGAAGTTATGGGAGACAGTGTCAAAAGCCTTGCTGAAGTCAAGGTACACAACATCCACTGCTCTGCCCTCATCTACCCAGACAGTCACTCCATCATAGAAGGCTATCAGATTGGTAAAGCATGATTCTCCCCTTGGTGAATCCCTGCCGACTACTCCTGATCACCTTCTTTTCCTCCATGCTTAGAGATGAGATCCAGAATGAGCTGTTTCATCACCTTTCCAGGGATRGAGGTGAGGCTGACTGGCTATAGTTTCCTGGGTCCTCTTTTTTTGCCCTTTTTGAAGCCTGGAGTGACATTGGCTTTCTTCCAGTCCTCAGGCACCTCTCCTCTTCTCCATGACCTTTCCAAATTTCTTTTTGGCTTCATATAAAGAGGAATCATTTGTAAGGGTTTTAACATTACTTTCTCTGCTCCCTTCATTTCAGAAAAGTAGTATTAATAATCAAGTCTTTAAAAAGGCACCATAAACAGGATTCACGCATCAATGTTTCAGGTTTACATGAAACATTTGGAACATTTCCTGTTGCCCTCTGACTTTTAGTCATCTGTGGTAGAAGCAATTGAATAGAGTATTTTGCTTATTTTGTCCTTACTGTCCATATCTCAGCTCATCAGGAACCTGTTCCTCTGGACAGCAATTTGCAGGAAAGCTTTTTAAAGGAAGTGAAATCTGGATCTCTTCTATTGCTGCTACTGCTTTTTCAAGGACCTATTGCAAATAAGGATATTCTAGCATATCTAGGCTCTCATTCTTTTCCAATATTTATTTTCAAGTAATAAGTTTTCTGTTGACTAACTCTACCTGAGGCTCTTTTACAAGGATTCTCTTCTCAGTATCTTACAGCAGTGGCTATATGCTCATCACATCTATTATTTGGTGAAAGGGACAGAAGCTTTCTGACCAACTACCAGATTAGGCTTTTATTGCTTTCCCTAATGTGGGGAGGAGGAACAAAAATGAAATGAAATTATTGTTTCCCTTCCAGGAGAACCATTTAAGCAAAAGGCTCTCTCTCCACTTATGCCTCCCATAACAGGAATTTGGATCCATCTAAATGGCTAGATCTTATACCAAGGATCTTCTGGTAGCAGAGAGGATATTTAACCCATAGCTCATGTCTGCACGCTTCCCACATATGAACACTGCACTGAAGGCCTGAACTGCCACAGGAACTGGATCACTCAGCATCCCTCAAACTTCAGTTCAAAAACAAACTCGAGTGCAGCATTTGCTAGAACAATGCCTGTTGAGTACTTTGTCTCTATGCTCATGAAGAGTATGCTTTCAAATAACAGGTTTGTCTGATCCTGGATAGTATGCTGTTTTGCTAAGCTGTGAAGAGTGCCTTCAGCATAATTTACTGGCATCATTCTAYTTTAAAGAACTACACAAAGTTTTACATCTTTAAGAAAACCACTTTCTATGAAGAATGTGCCCTATCCTAGCATTAAGACAATTGCACAGCACCTACTCTTGATTAGTTCATACATGACATCCCACTGTGTAGTGTAATTTATTAAGTCAAGTGTACTGTCTCCAATTTTGGCATAAGATCGATGATCTTTCTAATTACATACTTACTATTTACTATTACTGGGCTCCCAGAGTATCTGGAACATAAGAGGCCTGAAATGTGAAGAAATAAGTCCTGTGATCATCCCAGGTTGACATCCAAAATATACCAAAAGCTAGGACACGTAGTTAACAAAAGCCATCAAACTATGACAAGTATTTCTGTCTTCAGCTGCTTCCCTCAAAGCACTTCATAACTCTGGTAAGACATTAAGGTCATCCTCTCAACCCTTAATACCTCAATGATTTTTATATTCCACCAAAGGAAAGAACAGGATTCTCTTTTCTGTTGAGTAAACTTTCTTTATAAGAATACTACTAAAATTTCATACAGACTACAGAATCTAATGCAAYCTGAATTAGCTCTGGGAGTTGTGTTCCAACCCTTCTCTCGCTCTCTCTCAGTTCCAGCTGCATATGATTTTCCCTGTGAGAAGCAGAATGGCTGCTCTAAACCAAATCGGGACCTCATGTGTTCCTGTTTTCCAGGAACTATATAGTTCTTCATATTTAGACCAATCCATATGCTGTACATAATTCTTGACAAACCCATAGACTAAGCAACTTACATTCTTTGCCACTTGGATAATTTGTTTTATCTAAGCTGTCCTCCAAGATCTGGAAATATCTCTTCTGCAACAGTACTTTTTACCATTAGTTTATATGTACATGATTTGATTACTTAGAAGTGGTAAATATGCACAAGGACAATGAACATATATAAGTAAGTTCACAAAAACCTCATCGGGGCATTCAGGCAAACACAGCAGCAAAAGAGTATCCTCTGTATTTTTTTTTTATATTTAGTTTTTGGCTCAACATATTGGAAAGACCTTTATTTTTAGGGAAATCTTCTTTATGGACTTCGTATACAATGACCCTAGAGCTTCCAACATCTCTGCCAGTGAAAGTGAAGGTCTGGAACTTATCAAGCAGTTCAGTAATTCTTACAATCTAGTACGGATTTCTATCTTGCAAAGGCCAATCCAATCATGCCACAAAACTTCTCAGAGTATTTGGTTACTGACCATTCACAGTAGCAGAGATCTCTGTCAAATAATAGGTGGAGCTGACAAAATTACAGGTGATGAATTACAGGTGATGAACTTCCTCCACCACCACCCCCCCCCACCAAAAAAAAGAAAAAACAAAAAATAAAAAACAAAAAAACCCCAGTGCTTTACCAAACTCTCTTCTATAGGAAATGAACTATTAAAAAAATACAGCATGTACATGAAACACAGCACTTTCTTGTCTTGGGGCTCTTTTAAAATTTTTGGTTTCAGACTGTGGCTGGGAGAAGTTCATCCCAGATTTATTTTTCTGCGGAAATTCAGGACACTTGCTTTTTAGAAGGATTCTCTCCTCAACATCTTACAGCAATGGCTAGATATATAGGCTTTTGCTCTGAATTATCTCAAGAGTCTGAATGTTCTTTTCAAACCTCTTTGTTTTAGCAACCATGACAGAAACTTATTTCCCTCATGATACTCCTTCTCAACAGAAAGGAACACGACCACTTACCAGCTCTAGCTAGTTAGTTTTATCCTTCCTGGTTGTAACACGGGCAAAGCATTCTGCAACAAAAGAAGAATTCAAATATATTTTTGATCCTTCTTCATGATTATGAGACAAACTGGGCCTATATATATAATCCTTCTCATCAGGTGTGTTGCAGCTTCTTTAACAATTGCACAAATCCTGCTCCTTCAGTATCTTCTCCCTATATCACRTCTTTTCCTCAAATGTGCCAGCAACATATTGCCTTGGTTTGTTCCTGTCCTTAAAATGGCAACCATCCATCTTCAGTCTTGAAGTCTTTATACCTGTGCCGTCTGTAGGCAGATAAGTGAAGACAGTACAGAAAAAATAGCTTGCTTTTTAGAAGAGCTTTTTTATTTTTCAGGAGAGGTTTCTTTTCACATTTAGAAATTTCATAAGAAGATTCTATGATGAAGAAACAGTAGAAGAAAAAACAACTATGAGGCAGCATCCACCATTCAATACCTCTGATAGAGACTGAGAAAACTTTGCTAGTAAAGAGGTAAAAAACTTTACTGGTAAAATTACTATTGATTTTGCCAGGAAAGATTGAGAATTATGAAAATATAGTATCTTCAGGTTGCACCTTCCTTGACAACTGTTTAGGCTCAGGAAGCCTGCTATTAGCTAGATTCCCCATGCCTGAATCTTCTCTTTTCCAGGCTAAACCAACCCATTTCCCTTAGTGTCTCCTCATMCATCATGTACTCCAGTTCCATAAACATCTCCTTGGTCCTACACTGAACTGTCCATTTTRTCAACACCTTCACTTCATTCAGAGACTGTCTCAAAATACAGTCATATTACCAGGATGGTTTAATAAACATTCAGATGACAAAAGTAAGCCAGAATGCATGAGTATCTACAGAAATACATAAATGTTTGAATTTATAATCAAAAGCATCTATCAGTGATCTTTTCATACCAAGCAAGGTCATGATTGCTTTGAAACATACTGTGCATCTCATATGTACAGTAATTAGCTGGAATATGACATCACATTAATTATTTCCCAGAGGATTCTATCCTCTGATCTACTTCTAACTTTCAAATATAAGTGAGTTTTACCCTTTCTAGTAACTAACGTTCAATCATTTTTCCATTTAGCAACTACCGTTGCCTTACTTTGCCATCATAAAATTCCTGCTTTCACATGCAAATTAATAAAGAAGTTAGGAGGTTTTGTTTTACTCTATCATTTAAATAGGAAGAAAATACATATTGCTTAACGGAAATTCTGGATCAAGGTAAATTATATACAAACTTGTCATTGTTTGTAATTTATCACTTAATTAAATTATATCTTTTTATAATGAACCCTCTTTCAAACATCTCTCCCTTTAYTGTCCTATGATTTATTATATTAATTCTCTGACTAGTAAAAAGGAAGTAACTGCTGTTCTACTCTGTATGTTTCATTCCAATTTTTGCTCCCTATAAATGTGTTACAGTTCTTCTGTTGGCAGTTAGAGAAACTCTTTATAAAAGCAGCATTTACTTCAGTTTCTCTCAGAGCCAAGGAATACATATGCAGCTTGAAATTTTGGAGTATTTGTTTTCAACCAGTAATATGCAGTAGTTATTAAAGCTACTGCACTTATTATTTTTATGCATTACTGTACTGCATTAAATGCACTTACTGCATTTACTATCTTAAATGTGCAGCATATACTAACTTGCCTGAGTAACTTTCATGGGTTCGCCGCAAAGAAAAACAAATACATTGCACAAAAAATGCTGACCTGGACAGAACATCTTCACAGTTACTACAAATCTCAAAGACCTGTTTGACAAATCTCAACCTGTTTTGGTATAACACTGAAAGAAATAAAACCACTTCTTTTGACTTTCGGAGGCCTTTCTTAACTTAATTGTACATCATATTGCAAACATAAATTACCTTGGATTTTAAAAACAGGAAATTTATTTATTTCAGGGGGATGTGGGTCCATTTTTCTTTTATATCTTTTATCACCTGTCCCTTTAGTAATAGTTAATAAAAACTTTTTCCTTTTTTTCATTCTGATTTCCTGCTGTTAAAAGGCTCCTCTTCTAATCATAACAAGTTTTGGAGCAAAGTTAAGACAAAAATGAAACTAAGATTTGTGCTAAAAGATAAAAGCAACCTGCACCAACATTTGTGCCTTGCAGGAGTCAGGATCAAGGAAAAATAGTTACACAAATACAACCATGGAGGAAAAGTAACATAGGATATTGCCTCTCTTGTTAACTAGAAATTAAAATTACATCTAGAAATAGTAACTATTCAGTAACAAATGTATGCAGAAAATCTTACATACACACAAGTTATCAAGTTAGAATCTGCCTAGACTTCTGACCAAAGATAGATTTTTTTAGACTATACACTGCTCCTAAAAAGGAGTAGGAAACAAAATAATGGAAACTTACTTTTACCCAACAAAAGCAAAAAGATCAGTYGTGTGATCAAAGGACAAGTGTGTATATATATCTATCTAAAGATCATGCACTTTAACAGTCAGGAAAAAAATGCACCTGAAAAGAAAAAACTTTTTTTTATACTTTAGAAGAGTAATCTTACTTTTTTGCTTGTAAGAGGGACCTCTCTGAAGTATCTRACAATCCAGTTTTGTCTCCAGCCAAGACTCTTCTGTAACAATTGATGAAACTACCCTCAGACCACTGGGGCCACAGAGAATACTGTTATGACACATCCCTGAACTGCCTACTGCAGGGGAAGCTGCCCCTCCTATTAGGCCTACAGTATTTTATTAGGTTTATTCTGGAGTCTAATGCAGAGGTTTCCACATTCTGATTTGAACAACTACACCAGTACTTCCCATCAGCAGTGCTTTCAAAGTATTCATCAGAAACACAGGCTCCTGTATCTTAGTCATCTATGACAAGATCAGTAAAACAAAACTCCAGTGAAATGACCAAATTTGGCAACTGGCCCAAAAAAGATTTCATGAGACTTCCTAACAAAAAGGTCTTACTAAGACAACTAATTCATCTTATCTGAATAGCCAACCAATTATTTTTATCTCAAATAGTTTAYGGAATTTTCCCCAAATCCTAGTAATTCATGACGCTAGCAAGTTTACTTCACTTAGAAGTCCACTCCCTACCTAGTTTCTCCAGTTCTCCAAGATCTACCAAATGTAACTCTTCTCCCCTTTCATTTGCATTTTCCTCTTTGATTTATGTGGCTTGAATAATCAGATGATCTATGCTTTCTTCTTCGTTCTCTCCTTGTAGTCAAAATTTACCTTCCGGGGCTTTTCTTACACCTGTTCCAGTCATTTGTTATGGTACGTGCCACCACTGACTCCACCGGAACCTGAAGCCAAGCACACAAACACATCTCTTAGATCTGCTACCTTTACATTTGACAGGCCAAACATGAAAAGTTTCTCAGAGTCACTGAAGAGAATTCCATTACCAATGTCAGAATATTTACTTACAGCTGTTTATTCAGCCAAATGAAAGCATTTGCAACTTTTTCACGGGAATATAGAAAAGTCTCCTTTTTAATTTTTTTTAATTCATTTTATTACAAAATCTAGCCAAGGAATTCTCACATAATAGGTTTTCTCCTCTTCAGCAAAACCTTTATCTGATTAATCAAAATGAATTTTTTTCAGCTTAGTTTCAAATCTCATTTTATTTAAAGCAAGAATGCCAATTCCATAAATTTGAGTTATAATCAGGTTTTTCTAGTTCTTTGATCAAGCTGTTCATTGCACTTGTACATGGAATATAAGAGTTTATGCTATTTGCTTAATAAGGATTTCTAACTATATGAGACAATCTCTTTTATCATTAAAGTCTCTGGATGAAAGGAAAAGAACTTGCATTTAGTCATGACTAAGTCTTTTTGCATCTTTTTCAATACAACCAAGAAAAGGCACCTTCTCCTTCACATCTGTAAGATTTGTTTCAACATGCTCTTTAGCTAAGTTTAAAATATCAGCCACACAATTGGGAAGAAGAGTCAACAGTTCTCAGTTTTCTCTTTGAAAGATGTCTAGAGAAGCTCAATGCTAGCTGTCRCTTACTTTCCGCTCCAAAAGAGCACTGGGATATGTTTTAAATGGCCTTCCTTACAAAGCCATTTCATTTTCATTGCCTAAATGACAGCAGAGTTGGGCTTGGAAGGGACCTCTGGGGATCATACAGTCCAACCCCCTGCTCAAGCAGGGTCACTTAGAACAGGTTGTCCAGGACTATGTCCAGTGGGGTATTGAATATCTCCAAGGATGAAGACACGACAGCCTCTCTGGACATCTTTTTCCATTAGTTAAGCACCTTCACAGTAAAGTGTTTTCTTATGTGCAAGTGGAATTTTCTGTGTTTCAGTTTGTGCCCATCAACTCTCCTGCTCTCACTGGTCACCACTGTGAAGAGTCTGGCTCTGTCACCTTTACACCTCCCCACAGAACATTCTCCCACCAGTTGTCCACTTGTTCATTCTACTCTGCTTAGAAATACTTGTGGTGCTCTGTTCAATTTGCATAAACATCTTTATATATTAATCCAAAAAAGCAAAAAAAAAGTATTATTTTTTCCTYCATGTAGCTGTTATTACCAGAATGAAGAAAGGACTCTAGAAAATGTTCCAGAATCTTTATAATTGCAATATCATTTGTTCTAATATTTTTCCCAATGCTTTTCAAGAGACTCATATGTTATAGTTAATATTAGGTGATGGTGGTAATGAGCTAATTGTTAGCTCCTTCAATCTTCTGAATTGCTTCAGGCCCTATTTGTTTGTGATCAACCTCCGTAGAAGACCAAATGTCTGTTGTCTTACCATTTTGACATTCACCCTGCTGCATGTCAAGCTGCTTTTCATGTGATTCTGCACCAGCACTACTATCTTGTCTCTGAAGCCAGAGAAGATGCTAGTCTGAATATAGCCCCTATTGAAAAATCTAACACCTAGAAATCATTCATATTAGAGGAACAGTGTGTTCTTCATGTGTACCAATCCTCTGGCTATCATAGGTATCAGAAGCTGTCCATATCCTCATGCTGCTGTACTTCATGGCGCCTCATCCAGAGGTGAGGAAAAAGAAAAACCACTTAACACAACCGCTAAGCACACAAACTGAATGTGAAACAAAGAATGGGCTAAGAGGTTTCTTTCAATTAGATACAGATTAAGGAGGGGGAAAAAAAATCTACCCAAAACAAGAAAAGACAAGCAATTTTTAAAATGAGACGGCTGAAAGAATTCCTACAAATTACTGCATTCAAACTGTTAGAAAGTTAATTTATATTTCAAATTCAAAAGGACAATATAAAGATGTTTCATCTTCTCAGGAAGCTATTAAGTTGCACAAAGGTTCAGAGCATCATTTATAATAAACGTAATACATAACCTACAGCCCTGGGAGAAAGAATAATATGAATTCAACCCTGTGTTACATTTTCCATATTCTGGATGATCTTAGAGCCTCAGAATAATTATCTTCATGCTGATAGTCCTGAGAATCAGGTAAATTATGACAATTAAAATGCTATCTAGAATATCCCATACAAGTTCCTCCCGCCCAACACTCCCCAGCTAAGTCCCATATATATGTATACCTTCTAGGCAACAGTTTGAGAAGGAATCCTGAAAGGAGCGTATCTAGCTGTTTTCCCCCAGGAATCTCGCTTCAAAGCGGTTTCTTCTAGTAAAAGTATGGTATCACAACCCTGATTTATGACACCTTTATTTCTTAGTTACAAAAAAATGACGTATTTTATTTTGTAAAGATAAACTATTTTATGACATCTTAGTGTGGCAAGAAGTTGAAAATTTCAAGAGCTGTAAAAAGCACACCTTCTYAGAGTTTTTCCTCATTGTTTAAAGGCAGATTTTTATTTAGAATTTGCAATATCAGTTTCAGCACAGTATGTGTCATTTCTTGCACTTTTAAAGAAAGTTGGTCCTTTGAAAATCCCAGGTTTTAAGTTTTCCAGCATGATCACAAAATTCAGGAAATGATATCACTCTCCTAGTGCCAAAAACAGTTTAGAAATCCTAAATCTCAGCACACTCTCTTAGTCAGTGACACAAACAGCCTGCTGAAGTGAACAGAACCTTTGTCTTATTCACCAAAATTGCCCCCTCCCTTTTTTTTTTTTTTTTTTTTTTTTTTTAAGAACTCCACAAGAACTCATTATTGAATATATTCACAAGGTAAGCTTCAAAAAAAAAAAAAAGTTTCAGAATAGGAGAATAGATTCAGATCTCTCTCTCAGGATTACTTACTGGCAAATTCCCTTTGTTTTAAAAAGCAACTTAATTTACTTTAAAAATAGCACCACAACATTTGATCTCTTATTTTGAAATAATTAGAAGAAAAATATTTATAATTTTAAAATTATTTAAGGAAAAAGATTTATTTAAGGACAAAGATAAAGAACTCAGGAATCCTGGGATATTGCAGGACTTTCAATCCAACATTATGGTATAGGTCAGCTAGTAAAGCCTATAGGAACAAACATGCAAATCCTGAATGGCCAAATGGCACTGAAGTAGGTAATACCAATAGGAACACTTAGAAGCSACTTCTTCCCACCTGTCGTATCAGCAGTCTGGGAATGACTTCAGCTCAAGATTACCACAACTAAGTATAGAAATCTAAATGTATCTATGCTACCTACATATGAAACATGTATCTAAAGCCCCTATTTTAGCCAATGGAGATCTAGTCAGAACAGTTAAAGGAAATTAGGATCCAACCCAGCTGACTGACCAGCAGGGATTTACCTTAGAACAAGCTGAATCACTCTCCAGTTTGTTTACTTTATTGAAACCAACCCTTCTAACACTGTAGAGAGAGAGGCAAGAAGTTAGTGTGCCCACCAAAGCAATACCTGAGGCCACGCAAAGAAAGAAACAAGACTTCTTCATTTCTTACACARCTCTCTTCTTTCTTACTGGTATCAACTCAAGTTCAATTCAAATAGCTCAAAGTAATGTTCCTAACACTGAATCTCACATTGTTAAGCAACATAAGTGAATTCAGACTAAAAACCCTTAAGAGTAACAGCCCAGTGATAACATCTCAAGAAGATGGAAACAGCCTGCTAATTTTAAGTGCTAGAGTCACACCTACAGAAATCCTTGTCCACCACTACCAAAGCAAAAAATACTAATTCTCAATAGCGAGGGCATATTACATGGATTGCTGATGAAAGCCATTACAATTTTTTTAACCAGTAAGCACAATGTCAGGAGATCTATCATGTTCTCAAGCTCTCAGCATATTTCATTAAAGCTCCCCAACCATTAGAGTTAAGTAAAGTAATAGAATYCCCCATTTACAGTGAAACAACTTTGTAACTCTTCTTAAGGTATCCATCAATAAATACAGGCCATATCCTCTGGGATCAGAACTCCTTTTCTCATAACATTACTCCAGTTTGCTTTTATACTATTTATCTCACAGTCCTTGCCTTTTTTTCCTGTACGCYCACCCTTTTGTTTTTCTGCAAAATACTTTCCTCTTGTCTTCCTGAATTACCTTCTGGCTTTGCACGAAGAGCAAGTACAACACATCACCTCTGGCTCACAAAGCTGCTGAAGAGCCTGTATGGAACCACTTTCAGACGTTCAAAGTTGCTGCCCTTTACTGAAAAATGAAATCAAGAATACCCAGCCATGTAACACAAGATGRTTGAGACTATTCTTTTAGCAAATACAGTTCAGATTCTGGTACCACTTGGTCACCGTTCTCTCCCTTCGACCCCCAAAACCCCTTATTCATTCCCCCAGGAACATTTTTTTACTTAACAAATATTTCTTAGTTCTGTATGTGAATCTTTTTTTTTTTTTATATCTAGGGGTCAGAGCTACAGCAGCTGTTCATGACGACCCAGCTGAAGGCCAGCCACATTTTCACYGAATTGTTAGTCTGTTCCTCCAAATACTAGGTAAGAAGAATAGAAAAACACTGAAAGTCCTCTCATTGAGACCAGGGAAAGCAACCATTTTCCAAATGAYTAGTTTTCTTTCTTCTCCCCCAAAATAAGCTTTCCTGGGTTTTTATTTTTCTCTATATATGTTTCGGTGTTCTGCTAAGTGCTGTGCTTTGCTTACACTAAGCCATACCCCTCAAAAACAGGAAAAACAGCATTGCTCCAGCCCTGGATGCTCTCAGGCCCTGCGGAGCATCTCACCCTTGCTCTCCCCACACCTCCTCACGGAGGCAAGGACAGAGGACTCCCTCGTTTCTCCTTGTCCCTTGTGCCATACACAAAATGAGCCGCATTTGCGATCACCCTTCTCGGTCTAACGGCAGAAACAGCAAACGCYGTGGCCTGGCTTTACCTTCCCCACTGAAAGACCCCCAAAACACCAAACTGGCCAGAAATCAGAGGGTTGCAGTTTTACACAGCTCTCTCCAGTCTCTAAGTTTAAAATAAAACAAGCCTGCCTGAAACAGCTGGTGCAACCGAGCCGCGGGCGAAACCCGGCCGCACCCGAGGGCGACAGGGGGCACTGGCAGCCGCGCGCCGCCACCACGCCGCGGCGGGCTCGGCCGCGGGGCCGCCGCCTCGCCTCGCCTCGCCGAGGCGCGCCGCCATCAC
>NW_028186446.1:2447352-2452402 GCF_003343005.1 Rhea americana
CCGCCGCCGCCGCCTAACGGACCCCTCGTACTCACCTTCTCGCTTGCAACCGAGCCGCTTGCCAGCGGATGGCAGCAAAAGATAAAATAGCGCCGCATTTAGTCCCCAGCTGCGTCGCCGTTGTAATTGCACCGCAGAGCGGTGTCCTTTGCACAGCAGGCGTTGTGGCCTGCTTGAGAGACTCTCTGCGGTAGGATCTCAATGTACAGAAGAAATCATTGGTAGGATATCACCCCCTTGTATTTCAATTATTTTTTTTCCTTTAGATTTACAGCAGCAGGTACAAAATCGCTTGTTTTAGGAGTATGATCAAGTTTGGTGGCAGCAGGAGCTGCAGTCATGGCAGAGCAGCGGCGTAGGCAGGCCAGTGCGGGTGCTCTGGGCAGGCCGCGGTCAGCTCCTCTTGCACTAATGACAGCCAAAGTTGCACACAAGGGGAAAAAAATGATCTCAAAATGTTTTCAACTTGCCATGGTTTTCACAGAACATTCAGTAACGAACCTCTTTGCCATGGTGTGAGTGAGGTGCACTGTCTTTGGAAGTGCTATACCTGCATCCTGGTTCTTCTGGGGCACCAGGGATTTGAGGTGATGGAGCAAGACTTCCCTGCAAAGGATCCAAGTTAAGCGCCAGCACGTTCATTAAATTTACCAGCTTACTTAAATTACTTTCCCTGATATATTATGTCAGCAGAATAAATTATTCATCTCACAAAACTTACCTGAAGAGTCTTGCTTTTTCGTAGCTACATTCCTTACATCGAAGCAGCAACCAAATATCACAGTATTTGTCTTCATCAATTAAAAGATAAGGAATAGACTCAAATATGCCTAAAAAAAGATATGTGGAGCTTACAATTTGTCAAACTATAAGCTGTACAACTCCAGGATTCAGAAACCAAAGACGTACATCGCCGGGAGGTATGTATTACTGTAATATCACAAGAGACCTCTGCTTTACAACTTTTAATAAGTTTTTACCCTCTCTTTTCAGCAGAAGAATAATGTTTGTTTTTGGAAACAGGAAAAAACATTTTTATGTCAGACTTAGGACTGTGTGTGACTGAAACATGTCAGTAAGCTCATTTTTATGAAAGTATTGAGTGAATGCCTGGATCACATATATGTATGCAGGTTGGTAGTGTCTGATGTCTACTGTCACCTGTTCTCTCAATAAATATCATTTTAATTCATAAAACAAAACATATGCTGAGTAGTGATTAAAACCATCATTTGGTGGGGCATTAATCATAATGTTTGATACAAATTTGTCTAACTTCACAGTTGCAGATACAGTTTAATACAAATTGTACTTTTTTGGTAACTGGTTCTYCATGTTTGAACTCCATATTTTCTTAATCAGTGGACATGATGCTTCATAGGCTTAGACGCCTTTTTTTCATTTAAAAAAATACAGAAATTTGAGCTGTCACACGAGACCTTGATTGCCCCATTTGAATTTTTCATATAGTGATGCTTCTCCAATGATTCTTGAAAAAGAAAAAAAATCCCCCCTTCCTCATTAAAACTTAAGGTGTTTTCCTTACAACTCTCCTTCCCCTACTTGTTAACCACCAAGCCTTGCTAGTCTGTAATGGCATTTGTTCTGCCATGCTTTTAAGGAGAGAACATTCATCTGTTCCTAAAACACAGTTCAAGGTAGTCCTGACAAGTAACATACTTCAAAAATCCCTAAGGTAAAAGAGACAGAGTTTTTATAAAATATGTATATAGCACATAGACAGAATATCTGAAGACAATTGGCCAAATCCTACCCCTAATTTGAGCTGAGTGCACTTGCTAACAGCAAATTAATTTGGTTTTGTAACCATCTCTCAGCAGTACCTACAATGAGTCTCTGAAATTATGAACCTTACACATTTTACCTAAATCACCTGCCTGCTGCAACCATGGCAACAAAGTAGTTCCAGCTTTCTGGGAAACTGCAGTGCAAAGCAATGCTCAGTGCAGATGCACAGCAGATGGCAAGGGACAGAGCTGGTGCAGAGGCTGAGGTAAGCTACTCACTAGTAACCTCACATTCTGTGTACAGCCTCACACTAAGATGGAGGCATTTTTTTTTCCACTGTGACAGGTAAGCACTGAGGCCCTATCTTACTATCCGTAAAATAAAACTCCCACTAGGTTCAATGAACGCAGATGCAGATCCTGATCAAATACTGCTTTTGGCACAGTCACCTCTCAGATGAAGATACCTCTCATTTTCACATCACTTAATTCATTTAAGGTTCACTACAGTGCGGTGGATTTTCCTCTCAGGTAGGCTTTGTATATCATCTCTAGTGTCACAAAGGAACAGTTGGGCATGTTTATCAGAGGTTGTATCTCCATTGCCAGACGGACTACTCCTTTACCACATAACAATGACTAAATACAGACATTGACAAGTAAATATATTTTCAGCTTTCTTAAGAGACATCAAGTGTCATAGTCATTGTATTGATTTTAGGAAAACATCTGACTGATGTGATAGTGTTTTTTTTTTTTTTTTTTTTTTTTTTTTTTTTTTTTTTTTTAAAAAAAAGGTCCTGGGACTCCAGAGTGGTTCGGGTAGAAGCCTTCCATTTCACTATTTAATTGTTATTGAGAGAAATAAAGCAGAGCTGGATAGTCTCATTATTAAGTGGTATTGCTGATTATTATGATGCTTTAAAACAGACAATATCTGACATCCTTAGCTGTTGCTTTAAGAGAGTTTTATCATCAGTTTAGGTCTCTGATATTTTGTAATTTTGCACCCTATTTACACACCTGATCTACCAGAAGCACACTATGGTTAAGTCCTTTCTGATTCTGGCTTCGGTGGATTGTAACAGAATTTGAATATCCTAACTAGAAATTTGTGACTTTGTCACAAGTTGTCCTTCAGCTTCATCTTTTGGCTTTGCAGTCCACTAAAGTCCATTTTGCACTCTACTGAGTCACCAGACATATCTTTGGTGAACAGCAAATAAAGGAAACAAAAGGAGTACAAAGGAGGTAGAGCTTCATCATCAGAGAAAAACACTCTAGAAGAAGAGGCCTTTGTCGTTGTTTATAGAGCAACACATCTAAAATCTAGGTTTGATACCCAAAGTTAGGTCAGTGTAGATATTTACAAATATTTCCAGCAATAAATATGCTTCTACATAAAAATAATCTTGGGCCAAAACAGCTTCTTTTTAGAGAATATTGGATCTAGTGCCTGCCTTTAGCTCAGGCTCACCTCACATATGCTGCTGTTGAAAGCAGCTTACACTTGTTTAATTTATGTGACTTGAGTGTTGGAAAGTTAATCAATATTTTAAAGTATTTGTAAGCCAGACTCTTTGATGGTATCTCACACTCTTCCGAAAGGTTAATATTATTGATAATTTTTGAAAAGTAAGAAAGCAAGCAAGCCTTTCTAATAGATAAAAGTTTAATTGGCTGACCGAGTTGTGAATTTCACAGTCAGCTAGCCTTGCATAAATTCTTAAAATAGGAATTTAACACAGCTGAAGTAGGAAATTAAACTGTACAGTTTTTTTCATGAAAAGAAAGTCCAGTTCCTTTGGTAATGTTGCAAAAATATAGTAATATTATTCTCTGGAATATTTTATGCAATAGTAATTTCCACAGCACTCTCAGTCTGATTTTTCTCACTTTTACTGTCATGAATTAGTTGTTTAACAAAAATCTATTAGAATTACATGGATATAAGCCTGTGAGAGAATAATTAGACCCATCTGTTCTTGGTTTTCACTCAAGAACCCATTCAATTCTGGGATTTGAGGAGTTTGTAATTATCTTTTAAATGGGATATTTACTGATTAAGAAATTACTATCAAGGTGAAATTTGTATCACATAATGCACATGCAAAATTTTACTGACATCTAACAGCAAGATCAGTGACGCTGGACTCTTATCAGCCCRGGGGAATGTCATTTGCACATAGAAAGTGATTTGTTTTTTTTTCCTTAGGGCCTTTGGATTCTCTGTGAAGGGTTGAGTGAAATGTTTCTTCTACTAAGTTGGTAACACATTTTTAAGGAAGGATCTCAAAAATCAATTTGTATGTTATAAAATATTTAATTATTAATCTAATTTTCATGTTTTTTTTCTATAATGCACTTTTCCTGAAAATGCAAGGCCTGAGCACTTTACCTGAAGCATATGCTTGTTTTGAATACTGAGCAAAGCATACTTCAGACATTTGTAATTCCCTTCCATAGATGGCGTCATCTTCTTTTGGCATTCATAACATTCCTTTGCTTTTCTACTGAAGAAAAGCATCATGTAGACATCACGTAAATACTGCAAAGCACAATACATGTACTGATCAATAGGCAATTTCAAATTTCTCCGTGAAATACAATTTATTTTAGGAGCAGTGAGAAAAACCTTAAAAACTTCAGATTACAGGTTTAGTTTACTTTGGCAGTAATATGGGTGTGGCATTTTTCTGCTAGGAGTCAGTAATACTGTGCAAGTGGTGTTTCCTTTTGGCACCTTTTTTTTCAGTGCATCTGGACTTTGTTGGAAAATTAAAGCATGAAAGCAATGAAAGAATACATATTAAATGCAATGCATAAATTTAGACTGAAAAGCATTTAGTGAAAAAGGCAAATTGTCTTTAAAAGATCAGCAGGTCTGAGATGTGAATACAATTTTGGGTTTTACAGCAGRATGATTCCAAATCCGTAGTAAGGAATCCGCTTGTCTGCATGCCGCTGCTCCACACAGACAGAGGAGGTCTGTAACGTGTTAATCGGTGCCATCCATCATCGCAACCAGTTAACGCCTCACCGGGAGCTCAAAGAAAAAGCACCTCATGGCCATGTAATACGGGTTTCCCATTTGCCTTGCAGGTCACACATTCACCACAGCATTAGGTAATCCCAGAGTATTGCTTCCTATTGACTGATGGATTGTGTTAGCGCGTAACTGCCACGTGCCAAGCTCCCTATCCTGATTTTTACCAGAACTACTTCAACTTCTCTCAGGGCCCCGCGGTCCCTGAGGGCTGCACTTGCAAGGCAACCCGGCAGCCTGCCACAACCCGGCCCTG